>NW_024740818.1:0-18300 GCF_018991925.1 Homarus americanus | reverse complement strand
ACCATGATTATAACAATCCACGACCATGATTGTAACAAACACGACCATGATTATAACAATCACGACCATGATTATAACAACCACGACCATGATTATAACATCCGACTATGATTATAACAACCACGACCATGATTATAACAACCACGACCAGGATTATAACAACCACGACTATGATTATAACAACCACGACCATGGTTATAACAACCACGACCATGATTATAACCACGACAATGATTATAACAACTAGGACCATGATTGTAACATCAAGACCATGATTATAATCACCGACCATGATTATAACAACTACGACCTTGATTAATAACCAGGACCATGATTATAACAACCACGTGCGATTATAAGAACCACGACTTTGATTATATCACCTACGACCATGATTATAGCATCTACGACAATGATCATAACAACCACGACCATGATTATAACAACCAGAACCATGATTATAACAAACACGACCATCATTATATCAACCAGGACTATGATTATAACAACCACGACCATGATTGTAACAACCACGTCCATGATTATAACAACCACGACCATGGTTATAAAAACCCGACTATAATTATAACAACCACGACCATTATTTTAAAAACCACGACTATAATTATAACAGCCACGACCATGATTATAACAACCACGATTATGATTATATCACTTACGACCAAGATTATAGCATCTACGACAATGATCATAACAACCCGCGAGCATGATCATAACCACGACCATGATTATAACAACAACGACCATGATTATAATAACCGACCAGGATCATAACAACCGACTATGATTATAACAACTAGGACCATGAATATAACCCATGACCATGATTATAAGTACCACGATTATGATTATAACAACCCACGACCATGATTATAACAGCCACGACCATGATTATAACAACCACGACCATGATTATAACAACCACGACCATGATAATAACAACCAAGACCATGCATATAACAAACACAACCGCCAGTTAAAATAACCACGACCATGATTATAACAACTACGACCATGATTACAATAACTACGACCATGTTTATAAAACCATGACTATGATTATAACAACCACGACCATGATTATAACAACCGACCATGATTATAACAACCACGACCATGATTATAACAACCACGACCATGATTATAACAACCACGACATGATTATAACATCCACGACCATGATTACAACAACCATGACCATGATTATCACAACCACGACCATGATTATAACAAGCACCGACCATGATTATAACAACCACGACATGATTATAGCCACGACCATGATTATAACAACCACGACCATGATTATAACATCCACGACCGTTACAACAACCACGACCATGATTATAACAACCACGACCATGATTATAACAAGCACGACCATGATTATAACAACCACGACTATGATTATGCCACGACCATGATTATAACAACCACGATCATGATTATAACAACCAGACCATGTTTATAACAACCACGACCATGATTATAACATCCACGACCATGATTATAACAACCGCTGACCATGATTATCACAACCGACGACGATTATAACAAGCACGACCATGATTATAACAACCACGACTATGATTACAGCCACGACCACGATTATAACAACCGACCATGATTATAACATCCACGACCATGATTACAACAACCATGACCGCCATTATAACAACCACGACCATGACGATTATAACAAGCACGACCATGATTATAACAACCACGACTATGATTATAGCCACGACCATGATTATAACAACCACGATCATGATTATAACACCAGACCATGTTTATAACAACCACGACTATGATTATAACAACAGGACCATGATTATAACAACCAGAACAATGATAATAACAACCCGACCATGATTATATAAACCAGGACCAAGATTATAACAACCGACCATGATTATAACGCTGACCCATGATTAAATAATCGACCATGAATATAACCCCGGCCATCATTTTAACAAGCGACCTGATTATAACAACCGTGCATGATTATAACCGACCATGATTACAATAACTACGACCATGACTAAAAACCATGACTATGATTATAACAACCACAACCATGATTATAACATCACGACCACGATTATTACAACCACGACCATGATTATAACAACCGACCATGATTATAACAGCAACGACCATGATTATAACAACACGACCATGATAATAGCAACCAAGACCATGATTATAACAACCACAACCATGATTATAATAACCACGACCATGATTATAACAACTACGACCATGTTTACAATAACTACGACCATGATTATAAAAACCATGACTATGATTATAACAACCAAGACCATGATTATAACATCCACGACCATCATTTTAACAACCACGACCGCCATTATAACAACCGACTATGATTATAGCCACGACCATGATTATATGAACCACGACTAACTGACTATATCACCCGACCATGATTATAGCACCTACGTCTATAATTAGAACAACTCCGACCATGATTATACCCAAAGCGACCATGATAATAACAACCAGACCAAGAGCATTATAACAACCGACCATGATAATAACAACCAAGACCATGATTATAACAACCACAACCATGATTAAAATAACCACGACCATGATTATAACAACTACGACCATGATTACAATAACTCGACCATGATTATAAAAACCATGACTATGATTATAACAACCACGACCAGTTATAACATCCACGACCATGATTATAACAACCACGACCATGAATATAACATCATGACCATGATTATAAGACCACGACTATGATTATAACAACCGACCATGATAATAACAACCACGACCATGAATATAGCAACCACGACCATGATTATAACAGCAAGACCACGATAATAACAACCACGACTATGATTATAACAACCACGACCCATGATTATAACAACCACGACCAGGATTATAACAACCACGACTATGATTATAACAACCACGACCATGGTTATAACAACCGACCATGATATATAACAACCACGACAATGATTATAACAGCGGACCATGATTGAACATCAAAGACCATGATTTAATCACCGACCATGATTATAACAACTCGACCAGTTATAATAACCAGGACCATGATTATAACAAACACGACCATGATTAACAACCAGGACTATGATTATAACAACCGACCATGATTGTAACAACCACGACCATGATCATAACAACCACGACCATGGTTATAAAAACCACGACTATAATTATAACAACCCGACCATTATTATAACAAGCGACCACTGATTATAACAATACGACCATGATTATAACAAGCACGACCATGATTATAACAATCACGACCATGATTGTAACAACCACGACCATGATTATAACAACCACGACCATGATTATAACATCGACTATGATTATAACAACCACGACCATGATTATAACAACCACGACCAGGATTATAACAACCGACTATGATTATAACAACCACGACCATGGTTATAACAACCACGACCATGATTATAACAACCGACAATGAATATATAACAACCAGGACCATAATTGTAACATCAAAGACCATGATTATAATCACCGACCATGATTATAACAACTACGACCTTGATTATAATAACCAGGACCGTTATAACAACCACGACCATGATTATAAGAACCACGACTTTGATTATATCACCCACGACCATGATTATAGCATCTACGACAATGATCATAACAACCACGACCATGATTATAACAACCAGAACCATGATTATAACAAACACGACCATCATTATCAACCAGGACTATGATTATAACAACACGACCATGATTGAAACAACCACGACCATGATTATAACAACCACGACCATGATTATAAAAACCACGACTATAATTATAACAACCACGACCATTATTATAACAAGCGACCATGATTATAACAACCACGACTATGATTAAAATACAACCATGATTATAACAACCACGATCAAGATTATAACAACCAGGACCATGATTATAACAACAGACTATGATTACAAACATACCATCGCGTTATAACAAATACGACCATGATTATAACAACCGCCATGGTTATAACAACCCACGACCATGATTATAACAACCGCTACCGTTATAACAACCACGACTATGATTAGCCACAACCAGTTATAACAACCACGATCAAGATTAAAACAACCAGTACCATGATTATAATAACCACGACCATGATTATAACAACCAGGACCATGATTATAACAAACACGACCATGATGATAACAACCAGGACTATGATTATAAAACCGACCGTTGTAACACTACGACCATGATTATAACAACCACGACCATGATTATAAAAACCACGACTATAATTATAACAACCCGACCATTATTATACAAGCACGACCATGATTATAACATCCACGACTATGATTATAACCACGACCATTATTATAATAACCTAGACCATGATTATAACAGCCACGATATGATTATAATATCCACGACCATGATTATAACAACAACGACCATGATTATAGCATCTACGACTATCATCATAACAACCACGAGCAAGATCACAAACACGACCATGATTATAACAACGACCAGGATTATAACAACTAATGACTATGATTATATCAAGCACGACCATGAATATAACACCATGACCATGATTATAAGTACCACGATTATGATTATAACAACCACACCATGACTATAACAGCCACGACCATGATTATAACAACAACGACCATGATTATAACGACCATGACCATGATAATAACACCAAGACCATGATTATAACAAACCACGACCATGATAATAACATCCAAGACCATGATTATAACAACCACAAACCATGATTATAATAACCACGACCATGATTATAACAACTACGCACCATGATTACAATAACTACGACCATGATTATAAAAACCATGACTATGATTATAACAACCACTATCATGATTATAACATCCACGACCATGATTATAACAAAACGACCATGATTATAACAACCACTTAATCATGATTTTATATAAATCCACAAGCATGATTATAACAACCACGATCAAGATTATAACAACCAGGACCATGATTATAACAACCAAAACAATGATAATAACAATCATTTAATCCATGATTTAACAACTATGACCATGATTATAATAATCACGACCATGAATATAACAACCACTGATTCATGATTATAAACAAGCACGACCTGATAATAATAACCACGACTATGATTAAATTCACGAATTGGCGATTATAAACAACCACGATAATGATTATAACAGCCACGAATATGATTATAAAACCACGACCAGGAATATAAAAACTCGACTATGATTATAACAACCACGAATATGATTATAACATCCACGAACCATGGTTATAACAACCACGGACTCATATTTAAAACAACCACGCATCATGATTATAACAAGTAACGACCATTATTATAACAACCACGACTATGATTATAAACAACCACGACCATGATTATAACAACCACGACCATGAAAATAAATAAAACCATGACCATGATTATAACAACCACGACCATGATTATAACAACCACGACCATGATAATAACGACCAAGACCATGATACAAATAAACCACGACACATGATAAACAACCAAGAACTGGATTACAATAACCACGACCATGGATATAAAAACCATGACTATGATTTTAACAACCACGACCATGATTATAACATCCACGACCATGATTATAACAACCACGACCATGATTATACAACCACGACCATGATAATAAATAAACCAAGACCATGATTATAACAACCACGACCATGATGATAACAACAAAGACCATGATTACAATAACTACGACCATGATTATAAAAACCATGACTATGATTATAACAACCACGACCATGATTATAAAAACCACGACCATGATTATAACAACCACGACCATTATTATAAATAAATAACACCTACAGATTATAACAACCACGACTATGATTAAAGCCACAACCATGATTATAACAACCACGATCAAGATTATAACAACCAGGACTTCGATTATAACAACCAAGACTATGATTATAACAACCAGGACCATGATTATAACAAATACGACCATGATTATAACAACCACGACCATGGTTATAACAACCACGACCATGATTATAACAACCACGACCATGATTATAACAACCACGACTATGATTAAAGCCACAACCATGATTATAACAACCACGATCAAGATTATAACAACCAGTACCATGATTATAATAACCACGACCATGATTATAACAACCAGGACCATGATTATAACAAACACGACCATGATGATAACAACCAGGACTATGATTATAACAACCACGACCATGATTGTAAATCAACCACGACCATGATTATAACAACCACGACCATGATTATAAAAACCACGACTATAATTATAACAACTACGACCATTATTATAAATAACACCATGATTATAACATCCACGACTATGATTATAACCACGACCATTATTATAATAACCTAGACCATGATTATAACAGCCACGTATATGATTATAATATCCACGACCATGATTATAACAACCACGACCATGATTATAGCATTACGACTATCATCATAACAACCACGAGCATGATCACAACCACGACCAAGATTATAAACAACAACACCAGGATTATAACAACCACGACTATAATTATATCAAGCACAACCATGAATATAACACCATGACCATGATTATAAGTACAACGACTATGATTATAACAACCACGACCATGACTATAACAGCCACGCCATGATTATAACAACAACGACCATGATTATAAAACGACCATGACCATGATAATAACAACCAAGACCATGATTATAACAACCACGACCATGATAATAACATCCAAGACCATGATTATAACAACCACAAACCATGATTATAATAACCACGACCATGATTATAACAACTACGACCATGATTACAATAACTACGACCATGATTATAAAAACCATGACTATGAATTATAACAACCACTATCATGATTATAACATCCACGACCATGATTATAAATAAAAACGACCATGATTATAACAACCACGACCATGATTATAGCAACCACAAGCATGATTATAACAACCACGATCAAGATTATAACAACCAGACCATGATTATAACAACCAAAACAATGATAATAACAACCACGACCATGATTATAACAACTATGACCATGATTATAATAATCACGACCATGAATAATATAACAACCACGACCATGATTATAACAAGCACCTACGATTATAACAACCACGACTATGATTGTAACCACGACCATGATTATAACAACCACGACAATTATTATAACAGCCACGAATATGATTATAATAACCACGACCAGGAATATAAAAACCTTGACTATGATTATAACAACCACGAATATGATTATAACAGCCACGACCATGGTTACAACAACCACGACCATGATTATAACAACCACGACCATGATTATAACAAAGCACGACCATGATGATAACAACCAAGACCATGATTACAATAACTACGACCATGGTTATAAAAACCATGACTATGATTTTAACAACCACGACCATGATTATAACATCCACGACCATGATTATAACAACCACGACCATGATTATAACAACCACGACCATGATAATAACAACCAAGACCATGATTATAACAACCACGACCATGATGATAACAACAGACCATGATTACAATAACTACGACCATGATTATAAAACCATGACTATGATTATAACAACCACGACCATGATTATAAAAACCACGACCATGATTATAACAACCACGACCATGATTAACAACCACGAACATGATTATAACAACCACGACCATGATTATAACATCCACGACCATGATTGCAACAACCATGACCATGATTATAACAACCACGACCATGATTATAACAAGCACGACCATGATTATAACAACCAACCATGAGATAAGAACCAATTTATTTGGTGATTATAAATAAATCCACGACCCATGATAATAACAACTACGACCATGAATATAGCAAACTACCAATTCATGAATATAACAACTAAGACTAAGATAATAATAACTACGACTATGATTATAACAAACCACGACCATGGATGAGAACTAAACTACGACCATCATCGTAACAACCACGACTATGTTTGCATCACCCACGGCACTGCGGATTATAGCTACCACGCACTATGATTATACCAACAAGGACCATGATTGTAATCACCAGGACCGTTACATTATATAACCACGACCATAAGCCGATAACAAATTGAGGACCATGATTATAACAAACACGAATTATGATGATAACAACCAGGACTTTTGCGATTATAACAAATCCACGACCATGATTGGTGTAACAACCACGACCATGATTATAACAACCACGACCATGATTATAAAACCACGACTATAATTATAACAACTAATGCACCACATTATTATAATACAACTTATTCATGATTATAACAACCACGGATCGTTATGATTGGAAGCCACAAACTATGATTATACAAACCACGAATAAGATTACAACAAATCCAGGACCATGGATATGGTATAACCACGTAGACTATGATTATAACAACCAGGACCATGATTATAAATAAATACGACCATGATTATAAATAACTACGACCATGGTTATAACAACCACGACCAAGGATTATAAAACCACGACTATAACAAACAAATCCACCATTATTTATAACAAGCAACGACCCAAGGATTATAAATAACCACGAGACTATGACAGTTGTAAATCCATGATTATACAACCACGCATCAAGATTATAAATAACCAGGACCAATCATAACCACCACTATGATTATAAATAACCATACCATGATTATAACAAATACGACCATGATTATAACACGACCATGGTTATAAATAACTACGACCATGATTATAACAATCCACGATCATGATTAGAATAAATAAACCATGATTATATAAATAAACGATCGATTATAACAACCAGGAATTTAGATTATAATAACCACGACCATGCATTATAAATAAACCAGGACCATGATTATAACAAACACGACTACGATGATAACAAATCAACCAGGACTATGGATTATAACAACCGCGACCATGATTGTAACAACCACGACCATGGATTATAAATAACCAGACCAAGGATTATTATAAAAACCACGACTATAATTATAATGAACCACGACCATTATTATAACAAGCACCAACAAGATTATAACATCCACGACTATGGATTATAACTACACGCACTCATTATTATAATAACTCAGACCATGATTATAACAGCCACGATATGATTATACATCCACAACCATGATTATAACAACCACGACCATGATGCAGAATACGACTATGATCATAACAACCACGAGCATGACTGCCAACCATGACCATGATTATAAATAACAACGACCATTATGATTATAACAATCACGACCAGGAATTCACAACCAGCGATTTATAACAACCACGGCATTATTATTATAACAACCACGACCATGTTTATAACAACTAGGAATAAGATTATAATACAACTACGACCATGATTATAACAACCACGACCATGATTATAACAACCACGACCATGATTATAAACAACTACGACCAATATTATAACAACAACGACTATGATTATAAATAACCACGACCATGATTATAACAACCACGACCATGATTATAACAACCAATAAATATGATTAAAATAACCACAACCATGATTATAACATCCACGGGCAAGGATTATAAACAACCACGAATATGAATATGACAACCACGACCATAATTATAACAGCTACGACCATCATTATAACAACCACGAATATGATTATAACAACCACGACCATGATTATAACAGCTACGACCATCATTATAACAACCAAGACCATGATTATAACAACCACGACCATGATTATAACAACCACGACCATGATTATAACAAGCACGACCATGATTTTAACAACCACGACAATGATTATAACAACCACGACTATAATTATAACAACCACGTCCATGATTATAACAACCACGCCTATGAATATAACAAGCACGACCATGATTATAACAACCACGGCCATGATTATAACCACGACCATGATTATAACAACAACGACCATGATTATAACAAGCACGACCATGATTATAACAACCACGACCATGATTATAACAACCACGACTATGATTATAACAATCACGTCCATGATTATAACATCCACGACTATGATTATAACAGCTACGACCATGATTATAACAACCATGGGCATAATTATAGCAGCCGCGACCATGTTTATAACAACCACGAATATGATTATAATAATCACTACCATGATTATAGCAACCACGACCATGATTATAATAACCACGACCATGATTATAACAACCACAACCATGATTATAACAACCACGATCATGATTATAACAACAACGACTATGATTATAACAACCACGACCATGATTATAAATAAACTAATGCATTGATGATTATAAATAAACTACAAATATGATTATAAATAACCACGACCATGATTAAAACAACCACGACCATAATTATAACAACCACGACCATGATTATAACAACCACGACCATAATTATAACAACCACGGGTATGATAATAACAGCCACGTCCATGATTATAACAACCACGAATATGAATATATCAACCACGACCATGATTATAGCAACCACGACCATTATTACATCATCCACGACCATGATTATAACAACCACGGGTATTATTATAACAGCCACGACCATGTTTATAACAACCACGAATATGATTATAATAACCACGACCATGATTATGACAACCACGACCATGATCATAACAACCCACGACAATGATTATAACAACCACGGGTATGATTATCACAGCCACGACCATGAATATAACAACCACGACCACGATTATAACAACCACGACCATTATTATATCAACCACGACCATGATTATAACAATCACGGGTATGTTTATAACAGCGACGACCATGTTTATAACAACCACGAACATGATTATAATAACCACGACCATGATTATAACAACCACGACCATGATTATAACACCCACGACCATGATTATAACAACCACAACCATGATTATAACAACCATGATTATAACGACCATGATTATAACAACAACGACTATGATTATAACAACCACGACCATGATTATAACAGCCACAAATATGATTATAACAACCACGACCATGATTATAACAACCACGACCATGATTAAAACAACCACGACCATGATTATAATAACCACGACCATGATTAAAACATCCACAACTATGATTAAAACAAGCACGACCATGTATATAACAACCACGACCACAATTATAACAACCACGAATATGAGTATAACCATCACGACTATGAATATAACAACCCCGACCAGTATTATAACAACTACGAATATGATTATAACAACCACGACCATGATTATAACAGCTACGACCATGATTATAACAACCACGAATATGATTATAACAACCACGACTATGATTATAACAGCTACGACCATCATTATAACAACCAAGACCATGATTATGACCTTACGACCATGATTATAACAACCACGACCATGATTTTAACAACCACGACAATGATTATAACAACCGACTATAGTGCATAACCACGTCATGATTATAACAACCACGACCATGAATATAACAAGCGACCATGATTATAACAACCACGACCATGATTATAACCACGACCGCAATTATAACAACCACGACCATGATTATAACAAGCACGACCATGATTATAACAACCGACCATTATTATAACAACCACGACTATGATTATAACAATCACGTCCATGATTATAACATCCACGACTATGATTATAACAACCACGGGCATAATTATAACAGCCGCGACCATGTTTATAACAACCACGAATATGATTATAATAATCACGACCATGATTATAACAACCACGACCATGATTATAACAACCACGACCATGATTATAACAACCACAACCATGATTATAACAACCACGACCATGATTATAACAACAACGACTATGATTATAACAACCACGACCATGATTATAACAACCACGACCATGATTATAACAACCACAAATATGATTATAACAACCACGACCATGATTAAAACAACCACGACCATAATTATAACAACCACGACCATGATTATAACAACCACGACCATAATTATAAACACCACGGGTATGATAATAACAGCCACGTCTATGATTATAACAACCACGACCATGATTATAACAACAGCAACGACTATGATTATAACAACCGACCATGATTATAACAACCACGACCATGATTATAACAACCACAAATATGATTATAACAACCCGACCGCAGTTAAAACAACCACGACCATAATTATAACAACCACGACCATGATTATAACAACCACGACCATAATTATAACAACCACGGGTATGATAATAACAGCCACGTCCATGATTATAACAACCACGAATATGAATATAACAACCACGACCATTATTATATCATCCACGACCATGATTATAACAACCACGGGTTATTATTATAACAGCCACGACCATGTTTATAACAACCACGAATATGATTATAATAACCACGACCATGTTTATAAAAACCACGACCAAGATTATAACAACCACGACCATGATCATAACAACCACGAAAATGATTATATCAACCACGCGTATGATTATAACAGCCATGACCATGATTATAACAACCACGACCATGATTATAACAACCACGACCATGATTATAACATTCACGGGTATGATTATAACAGCCACGACCATGATTATAACAAAAACGAATTTGAATATAACAACCACGACCACGATTATAACAACCACGACCATTATTATATCAACCACGACCATGATTATAACAATCACGGGTATGTTTATAACAGCCGCGACCATGTTTATAACAACCACGAATATGATTATAATAACCACGACCATGATTATAACAACCACGACCATGATTATAACACCCACGACCATGAATATAACAACCACAACCATGATTATAACAACCATGATTATAACGACCATGATTATAACAACAACGACTATGGTTATAACAACCACGACCATGATTATAACAACCACAAATATGATTATAACAACCACGACCATAATTAAAACATCCACAACTATGATTAAAACAAGCACGACCATGAATATAACAAACACGATCACAATTATAACAACCACGACTATGAGTATAACCATCACGACTATGAATATAACAACCACGACCATGATTATAACAACCACGGCAATGATTATAACAACCACGACTATGATTATAACAACCACGTCCATGATTATAACAACCACGACCATTATTATGAAAACCACTACTATGATTATAATAACCACGACCATGATTATAACAACCACGGCAATGATTATAACAACCACGACTATGATTATAACAACCACGTCCATGATTAAAACAACCACGACCATCATTATAACAACCAAGACCATGATTATAACAACCACGACCATGATTATAACAACCACGACCATGATTTTAACAACCACGACAATGATTATAACAACCACGACTATGATTATATCAACCACGTCCATGATTATAACAACCACGACCATGAATATAACAATCACGTCCATGATTATAACATCCACGACTATGATTATAACAGCTACGACCATGATTATATCAACCACGGGCATAATTATAACAGCCGCGACCATGTTTATAACAACCACGAATATGATTATAATAATCACGACCATGATTATAACAACCACGACCATGTTTATAACAACCACGCCCATGATTATAACAACCACAACCATGATTATAACAACCACGACCATGATTATAACAACAACGACTATGATTATAACAACCATGACCATGATTATAACAACCACGACCATGATTATAACAACCACAAATATGATTAAAACAACCACGACCATGATTAAAACAACCACGACCATAATTATAACAACCACGACCATGATTATAACAACCACGACCATAATTATAAAAACCACGGGTATGATAATAACAGCCACGTCCATGATTATAACAACCACGAATATGAATATAACAACCACGACCATGATTACAGCAACCACGACCATTATTATATCATACACGATCATGAATATAACAACCACGACCACAATTATAACAACCACGAATATGAGTATAACCATCACGACTATAGATATAACAACCCGACGGTATTATAACAATACGAATATCAGTTACTAACAGCCACGACCATGATTATAACAGCTACGACTGATTATAACAACCACGAATATGATTATAATAACAACCACGACTATGATTACTTAACGCTCGACCATCATTATAACAACCAAGACCATGATTACTGACAACCGACCATGATTACTAACAACCACGACCGCCAGTTTTAACAACCACGACAATGATTATAACAACCGGCGCTATAATTATAACCAACCACGTCCGCCGTTATAACAACCACGACCATGAATATAACAAGCCGACCATGATTATAACAACCACGATATGATTATAACCCACGACCGCCAGTTATAACAACCACGACCGCCAGTTATAACAAGCACGACCGCCAGTTATATAACAACCGACCATTATTATTATAACAACCGACTATGATTATAACAATCACGTCGCCCAGTTATAACATCACGACTATGATTATAACATTTTACGACCATGATTATAACAACCCGCGGGCATAATTATAACAGCGCGACCATGTTTATAACAACCACGAATATGATTATAATAATCACGACCATGATTATAGCAACCCGCGACCATGATTATAACAACCGTCGCAATTACTCTTAGCCACAACCGCCAGTTATAACAACCACGACCGCCAGTTATAACTTAACAGCGACTATGATTATAACAACCACGACCATGATTATAATAGCCACGACCGCGAGTTATAACAACCACAAATATGATTATATAACCACATTCATGATTAAAAACAACCGACCATAATTATAACCAACCCGTATGATTATAACAGCACGACCATAATTATAACAACCACGGGTATGATAACCAACAGCCCGTCTATGATTACATAGCCACGACCATGATTATAACCTTAGCGACTATGATTATAACAACCGACCATGATTATAACAACCACACGACCATGATTATAACATACAAAATATGATTACCAACAACCACGACCAAAAGCAATTAAAACAACCGACCGCCAATTATAGCAACCGACCATGATTTTCGCTGGCCGACCATATTATAACAACCACGGGTATGATAATAACAGCCGTCGCAGTTATAGCAACTACGAATATGAATATAACAGCCGACCATTATTGCCTTATCATCCCGACCATGATTATAACAACCGCGAGGTTATTATTATAACAGCCCGGCCATGTTATAACAACCACGAATATGATTATAATAACCGACATGTTTATAAAACCACGACCAGATTACTAACAACCACGACCATGATCGCAACAACCACCGAAAATGATTATATCAACCCTCAGCGTAACTGATTATAACAGCCATGACCGCCCAGTTATAACAACCACGACCATGATTATAACAACGACCATGATTATATCATTCACGGGTATGATTATAACCTTAGCCGACCATGATTATAAAAACGAATTTGAATATAACAACCTGACCACGATTATAACAATACGACCATTATTATATCAGCCACGACCGTAGTTATAACGAATCACGGGTATGTTTATAACGTAGCCACGACCATGTTTATAACAACCACGAATATGATTATAATGCGCCGACCATGATTATAACAACCACGACCATGATTACCAACGACACAACCATGATTATAACAACCGCCAGTTATAACGACAATGATTATAACAACAACGACTATGGGTTATAACAGCCACGACCGCCAGTTATAACAACCTTACAAATATGATTATAACTTAACCCGACCATAATTAAAACAACTCCACAACTGCCAGTTAAAACCAACGCGACCATGAATACCAACAAACCTGATCACCAGTTATAACAGCCACGACTGTAAGGTATAACCATCACGACTAGCATGAATATAACAACCCGACCATGATTATAGCAGCCGGCAATGATTATAGCAACCCGCGATATGATTACCAACGAGCCACGTCCGCTGAACCTGTACAGCCATTGTGTGAAACCACTGCTATGATTATAATAGCCACGACCATGATTATAACCTTGCGGCAATGATTACCAACGCAGCGACCGCCAGTTATAACAACCCACGTCCGCCAGTTAAAAAACAATACGACCATCATTACCAACAACCAAGACCGCCCAATTATAACAACCGGCCATGATTATAACAACCACGACAATGATTTTAACAGCGACAATGATTAACAGCCGACCGCCTGATTATTTTCAGCCGTCATGATTATAACAATACGACCATGAATATAACAGTCGTCCGCAGTTACTTAACGCCACGCGACTATGATTATAACAGCTACGACCATGATTATATCAGCCCACGGGCATAATTATAACAGCGCGACCATGTTTATAACAACCACGAATATGATTATAATAATCACGACCGCGATTATAACAACCCGACCATGTTTTATAGCAACCACAACCGCAGTTATAACAGCCTACCATGATTATATAACCCGACGCCAGTTATAACAACAACGACTATGATTATAACCAATATGACCATGATTAGCAACCGACCATGATTATAACCTGCAACCACCGTGTGATTAAACAACCACGACATAGTTAAAACAACCGACCATAATTATAACCAACCACGACCATTTTTTATAACAACCGACCGCAATTATAAAGCCATGGGTATGATGTAACAGCCGTCCGCGGTCCATAACAACCGCGAATATGAATATAACAGCCGACCATACGTTATAGCAACCACGACCATTATTATATCGCCACGACCATGATTATAACAACCGCAGGTATTATTATAACATGCACGACCATGTTTATAACAACCACGAATATGATTATAATAACTTGCGATACAGCAGTTATGACAACCACAACCATGATTATAACAACCGACCATGATGTAACAGCCACGACAATGATTATAACAGCCACGGGTATGATTACCAACAGCCACGACCATGATTATAACAACCACAACCGCAGTTATAACAACCACGACCATGATTATAACAGCGCCACGGGTATGATTACAGCCGACGCGATTATAACAGCCACGAATATGAATATAACAGCCACGACCACGATTACCAACAACCCGACCGTTATTATGCCAGACCACGACCATGATTATAACGTCACGGCTATGTTTATAACAGCCACGACCATGTTTATAACAGCCACGAATATGATTATAATAGCCACGACCATAATTATAACAACCGACCATGATTATAACGCCACGACCATGATTATAACAACAACCGCATTATAACAGCCATGATTATAACGACCATGATTATAACAACAACGACTATGATTATAACAGCCACGACCATGATTCGCAACAACCGCAAATATGATTATAACAACCACGACCATGATTAAAACAGCCATGACCGCAGTTATAACAACCGACCTTGATTATAACAACCGACCATAATAAACATCACAACTGCCAGTTAAACAAGCGACCATGAATATAACAACCCGACCACAATTATAACAACCACGACTGTGAGTATAACCATCACGACTATGGATATAACCAATCACGACCATGATTATAGCAACCTTTTGAATATGATTATAACAACCACGACCTTGATTATAAACGAAAGCTCACGACCATGATTATAACAACACGAATAACAGTTATAACACCACGACCGCCCAGTTATAACAGCTTCGACCATCATTATAACAGCCAAGACCATAATTATAACAACCCGCGACCATGATTATAACCAACCCGACCATGATTATAACCACGACCGCCAGTTTTAACAACCACGACAATGATTATAACAACCACGACTATAATTATAACAACCACGTCCATGATTTTTAACTTAGCCCGACCATGAATAAAACAAGCATGACCGTGATTATAACAACCACGACCATGATTTATAATAACACGACCAGCAGTTATAACAACCCGCGTCCGCCAGTTATAACAAGCACGACCGCCAGTTATAACAACCCGCGACCATGATTATAATAACCACGACTATGATTGCAACGTCACGTCCATGATTATATAACATCCATGACTGTAATTATAACAGCTACGACCAT
>NW_024740817.1:0-46678 GCF_018991925.1 Homarus americanus | reverse complement strand
AGTTAGTTGTGATCTGAGTCCTGTCTTTGTCGCGTTTAGGTTTTAACTCACTGCCTAAATTAGTTTTGTCATAATTCCGAGCACTATTTCTCTGTAACCTTTCACTTTGCTTACCCGCTCCGACTGCAGTCTCCTCCACCCCCATGCTCATATGTTCCCCTAGCAGTAGTTTTGTTCTTTGTGTTGGCGCCCATTGTTGTTATCAGGAATATTTTAACATTATCGTTCCTCACATGAGGTAGTCTAGCATCGCTGTCATAATAAACACCTCAGGCACACCATGTTTAAAGCACACCTGATTATGTAGCAAGAGAGAGAGTGTGTGTCATTTTGCCTCGATGGAATTAAAAGTAGATCTGCATGAAGGACGACCAGTTAGGCCGGGGGTACAGCTGTGTAGACAAAACACAGTGTAGAGTAACCCTTTTCTTGGTACACAGGGAGGCACTGCACTTCACTTCCCCAATTGTAATGCTGGGCACCCATTCACAACTGGGTGAAATAGTTATGCTTTACGCGAACAAGCAACAATGTGAGGGTTCTATCCACTCAGCCACAGCTTCCCTCCTACTCTCACCAAGGAGGAAGATAATTGTAAGGACGAATAAATATCGCACATGCGGTAGTGTGGATGATGGTGTGAAGCAACCCCCCCCCTACACGTCACACACCACCACTCCTACCCCCACACGTCACTCACCACCACTCCTCTCCCACCAATCCTCTCCCCACGTCCTCACCACCCTGCTCCCCCCAGATGTCACTGCACCACCACACCTTCCCCACACGTCCTCACCACACTGCTCCCCAGAGTCACTCACCACCACACCCCACACGTCACTCTACCACCACTGCTCCCCTAGATGTCACTCACCACACCTTCCCCACACGTCATTCACCACTACTCCCTCCCCCACACGTCACTCCCACCTCCACACATATCACTCCACAACCCACCTCAAGCCCCACACGTCACTCACCACCACACCTCCCCACACATCCTCCCACCACACTGCTCCCCAGATGTCACTCTCCCCACCTTCCCCACACGTCACTCACCACCACACCTCCCACACATGTTACTCCCAACCACTCCTCACCCCACACACGTCCTCACTCCCTACTCCTCCCCCACACATCCCTCACCACCATCCTCAGTCTCAGGAAATACATATTAATGTTTCCACCATGTTGTGTGGCCGTGTGGGATTAGGAAGGAGTGGAGAGGGAGAGGAGGAGAAAGGAGGGGGAGGGAAGGACGAGGTGGAGTAAGGAAGGGAGAGTAGGAAAGGAGAAAGGAAGGAGGTGGGAGGAGGGAGGGAGGAAAGGAGGAAGAAGGAAGAGAATGAGGAAGAAGGGAGGGAGGAGCAGGAAGGGGAGGAGGAAGGGGAGGGGGAGGGCATAAGGAAGGAAAAGGGAGGAGGAGGTGGTGAGTGATTCCTACAAGCAGGAGGCTGACAGAGGAGCTCAGCAACAGAGGGAGAGAGGCTGACGAAGAGGCTCCAGGGGAGGCAGAGGGGAGGGGGAGGCTGACGAAGGGCTCAACAGAGGGAGGGCTGACGAAGGGCTCAACAGAGGGAGGCTGACAGAAGGGACGAGGGCTCAACTGGGGAGGGGCTGACAGAGGAGGGCTCAACAGAGCTGAGAGAGGGCTGAGGAGGTTGACGAAGGAGCTCAACTGAGGGAGGCTGACAGAAAGAGGCTCAACAGAGGGAGGCTGACAGAAGAGGGGAAAGGGCCAACAGAGGGAGGCTGACAGAAGGGCTCCAACAGAGTGGAGGCTGACGAAGGGCTCAACAGAGGGAGAGGCTCAACTGAGGCAGAGCAAGTGAAGGGCTCCAACAGAAGGGAGGCTGACGAAGGGCTGACGAAGAGAATCAGCAGAGAGGAAGGCTGACAGAAGGGAGGCTCCCAACTAGGGGAGGGCTGAGTCTTGGGGCCAACAGAGGAGGAGGGCGACGGGGCTCAACTGAGGGAGGCTGATGTAGGGCTCAACTGAGGGAGGCTGACAGAAGAGGGGAGAGGCTGACAGAAGGGAGACTGAGGGAGAGCTGATGAGAGACTCAACTTTGGGGAGGCTGACGAAGGCTCAACAGAGGGGGGCTGACGAAAGGGCTCAACAGAGGGAGGCTGACGAAGGGCTCAACAGAGGGAGGCTGATGTGGGGCTCAACTGAGGGAGGCGACGAAGGGCTGGGGAGGCTGACGAAGGGAAGAGGCTGACAGAAAGGGCTCAACAGAGAGGAGAGGGGCTGACAGAGAGGGCTCCAACAGAGGGGAGGCTGACGAAGGGCTCCAACTGAGGGAGCTGATGTAGGGCTCCAACTGAGGGAGGAGGTTGACGAAGGGCTCCAACTGAAGGGGGGGAGGCTGATGTAGGGCTCAACTGAGGGAGGTTGACGAAGGGCTCAACTGACGAAGGGGCTCTCAGCTTGGGGGAGGCTGAGGAGGAGGCTCAACTGAGGGAGGAGGGCTGAGGACAGAAGGGCTCAACAGAGGCTGGAGGCTGATGATGGGGGGCTCAACTGGGGAGGCTGATGAAGGGCTCAACTGAGGAGGCTGACAAGGGCTCAAGTGAGGGAGGCTGATGTAGGGCTCAACTGGGGGAGGCTGTTGAAGGGCTCAGCCTTTGAGGAGGCTGACGAGAGGGGGCTCAACTGAGGGAGGCTGACAGAGAAGGGCTCAACAGAGGGAGGGAGGCTGACAGAGGGCTCACTGGGGGGAGGCTGACAGGGAGGCTGACGAAGGGCTCAACTGGGGAGGCTGACAGCTCAACTGGGGAGGGGCTCAGACTGAAGGGCTCAACTGAGGAGGCTGAGGCTGACAGGGCTCAACTGAGGGAGGCTGATGTAGGGCTCAACTGAGGGAGGCTGACAGGGCTCTCAACTGAGGGAGGCTGACGAAAAGGCTCAGCTGAGGAGGCTGACGAAGGGCCAAGAGGGCTCAACAGAGAGAGGCTGATCCACTACTGTACGATATGTTGTACAGCGAGGACTCAGGTTAACCTTCGGGCCATGGTAGACATCATACATCTGGCAGCATTACACGAGGACCAGGGAAGACATCATACATCTGGCAGCATCACAAGAGGACCAGGGAAGACATCATGCTTCTGGCAGCATCACAAGAGGACCAGGGGAAGACATCATACATCTGGCAGCATCACAAGAGGACCAGGGAAGACATCATACATCTGGCAGCATCACAAGAGGACCAGGGAAGACATCATACATCTGGCAGCATCACAAGAGAGGACCAGGGAAGACATCATACATCTAGCAGCATCACAAGAGGACCAGGGAAGACATCATACATCTGGCAGCATCACAAGAGGGACCAGGGAGAGATCACATCTGGCAGAGAGGACCAGGGAAGACATCATACATCTGGCAGCATCACACGAGGACCAGGGAAGACATCTTACATCTGGCAGCATCACAAGAGGACCAGGAGACAGACATCATACATCTGGCAGCATCAACAGAGGGACCAGGGGGAAGACATCATCATACTTCTGGCAGCATCACAAGAGGACCAGGGAAGACATCATGTACATCTGGCAGCATCACAAGAGGACCAGGGAGAGACATCATACATCTGGCAGCATCACAAGAGGACCAGGGAAGACATCATACATCTGGCAGCATCACAAGAGGGACCAGGGAAAACATCATACTTCTGGCAGCATCACACGAGGACCAGGAAGACATCTTACATCTGGCAGCATCACAAGAGGACCAGGGAAGACATCATACTTCTGGCAGCATCACAAGAGGACCAGGAAGACATCATACATCTGGCAGCATCACAAGAGGGCCAGGGAAGACATCTTACATCTGGCAGCATCACTGTGAGGACCAGGGAAAACATCATACTTCTGGCAGCATCACACGAGGACCAGGGAAGACATCTTACATCTGGCAGCATCACAAGAGGACCAGGGAAGACATCATACATCTGGCAGCATCAGAAGAGGACCAGGAAGACATCATACATCTGGCAGCATCACACGAGGGCCAGAGAAGACATCATACATCTGGCAGCATCACAAGAGGACCAGGGAAGACATCATACATCTAGCAGCATCACAAGAAGGACCAGGGAAGACATCATACATCTGGCAGCATCACAAGAGGACCAGGGAAGACATCATACATCTGGCAGCATCACACGGGGCCAGAAGACATCATACATCTGGCAGCATCACAGAGGACCAGGGAAGAAATCATACATCTGGCAGCATCACAAGAGGACCCAGGAAGACATCATACATCTGGCAGCATCACAAGAGGACCAGGGAAGACATCATACATCTGGCAGCATCACAAGAGGACCAGGGAAGACATCATACATCTGGCAGCATCACAAGAGGACCAGGAAGACATCATACATCTGGCAGCATCACAAGATGACCAGGAAGACATCTTACATCTGGCAGCATCACAAGAGGACCAGGGAAGACATCTTACATCTAGCAGCATCACAAGAGGACCAGGGAAAGCATCATACTTCTGGCAGCATCACAAGAGGACCAGGGGGAAAACATCATACTTCTGGCAGCATCACACGAGGACCAGGGAAAACATCATACATCTGGCAGCATCACAAGAGGACCAGGGTAGACATCATACATCTGGCAGCATCACACGAGGGCCGGAGAGGACATCATACTTCTGGCAGCATCATACATACATACATACATACATACATACATACATAGATACATACATACATACATAGATACATACATTCGATGAAAGTCAATCAACCAGATAGACTAGATAGAGAAATATAGATAAATACCAAAACAGACAGACAGACAGACAGACAGACAGACAGGAAGAGTGTAAAGGCCACCTAGCGTCCATGTGAGATTGTAATTCACTTTGCTTATCTTCTGCAGCAAGTTGAGTCAATCCCTGGAAGACATTACGGTGTACGCGCCTGATTAATGGTGGCGATTAACTGTGTGTGTGTGTGTGTGTGTGTGTGTGTGTGTGTGTGTGTGTGTGTGTGTGTGTGTGTGTAATTCACGGTTTATTGAAAGAGCATGGCAGCTGGAAGGCTGAAAATATACATAATTGGGGAATGGGTCTCTTCATTTACAAATAATATACAAGTAACATAAGTGATACAAATATGATATATAATAACTAGGTGGGGAGAAGGTCATACTACAGGGCATTTCAACATAGTGACAGTGCAAAAAGTAAGATTGACTAGGAGTGAATACACTGGTTGATTACAAGTTATTGATAATTTTTACAATGGTTGGGACTGGGCTGTTCTTATAGCGATCAACTGGGAGGAGTTCGGGCGCAGGAACTCCGAGGGACTTGAGTCGGCGGAGGAGGTGGAGACGGAAACTGGGGGTTTGACAACTTCACTGACGTGTGGTTTCCAATTTAGTTTGTTGTCTATGGTGACGCCGAGGAGCTTAGTGGAATCTACAACCTGGAGTGTGTTGGGAACCTAAAGTAATGGAAAGGGGTGATACAACGTCGGAGAAGAGGTTGATGTGCATAACCATGGTCTTGGTATGGTTGATGGTGACTTGGTAGTTGGTGGCCCAGTTTTGGAGACTGTTCAATAAATCCTGAAGGGCGGTATAGTCGGGAGCAGAATTGTTGACACTGATCCCAATGGTGGAGTCGTTGACATATTTCCAGCGAGCAGGGGTTTCTCTTAGGGCATCATTGATAAGCATAACGAAGCATTGTGGTCCCATCTTGGTGCCTTGGGGGACGCCATAGGTGAGTGACTGAAAGGTAGAGACAGACTCTCTGAAGCGTACAGCTTGGCGTCGGTTACTAAGGAAGTCTGTAAGCCATGGTATAAGACTTCTTCGAAACCCGAGTCGATAGCTTTGTTGATGATTAAATTGTGGTCGACTAGGTCAGATGCCTTGGTGAAGTCAGTGAAGGCGACAGCTACAGATGTTTTTCGTTTTTCCAGATATCGGCATAATGTGTAGTCGAGAAAGCTGACAAGACAGTGAGTGGTGGAGGACGTTTTCATATTACCAAAAAGCTGAGGATCTACAGCGCCTGCAATATCAGCTTAAGCCCAGTCAAACACAAAACTTTCACAAATTAAGCTGGGTATTGGGGCATCTGGCTTGACTGAGGGAAGCATTGATGATGGAGCAGAGGGGTTTACCTAGCTCCGGGGAGAACTCCTTGAAGAGTTTCATTGGTTAGTCAATGGGGGTGGTGGAGCGTTTTAACTTCAGTTTGTCCAGACGTTTTGCTACTTCAAACTCTTCTACTAAGTCATTGGGAAAGGGGGCTGTGTGTGTGTGCGTGTGTGTGTGCGTGTGTGAAAGAACAGCACACTGAATACATACATACTCTCTCTCTCTCTCTCTCTCTCTCTCTCTCTCTCTCTCTCTCTCTCTCTCTCTCTCTCTCTCTCTCTCTCTCTCTCTCTCTCTCTCTCTCTCTCTCTCTCTCTCTCTCTCTCTCTCTCTCTCTCTCTCTCTCTCTCTCTCTCTCTCTCTCTCTCTCTCTCTCTCTCTCTCTCCTCCTCTCCTCTCTCTCTCTCTCTCTCTCTCTCTCTCTCTCTCTCTCTCTCTCTCTCTCTCTCTCTCTCTCTCTCTCTCCCTCTCTCTCTCTCTCTCTCTCTCTCTCTCTCTCTCTCTCTCTCTCTCTCTCTCTCTCTCTCTCTCTCTCTCTCTCTCTCTCTCTCTCTCTCTCTCTCTCCCCTCTCTCTCTCTCTCTCTCTCTCTCTCTCTCTCCTCTCTCCTCTCTCTCTCTCTCTCTCTCTCTCTCTCTCTCTCTCTCTCTCTCTCTCTCTCTCCTCTCTCTCTCTCTCTCTCTCTCTCCTCTCTCTCTCCTCTCCTCTCCTCTCTCTCAACAACCTTCTCTTGCCCAACCATAAACGGAAGTACCCATTAACAGCTGGGTAGAGTAGGAGGTGCCCCGGATGCAAACCAGCCACCCGTTGGATAGGATACGAGCACTTTATCCACTCGGCCATCGCACCCCAGTATTGAAACCTCCCATCTACGGTACACAGTCCGTTAAATGGAGGTTTCACATCTACCGGAGACCCTTTATTTAACGGACTGAACTCTCTACATTAACACACTAGACTGGTGTGTATGTGTGTGTAAAGAGAATCATAATCACAGATCAAACCACAAACAAACTATACAACCTATGACGGTCGGTGCATGAAGTGTAAGGACCCTTCTGAACACTTGCACACTTAAAGAAGAACTGTCCTTTAGGCAAAAGAGCTGTCTAGGTATAGCAGCCATTCGTGAGTTCCGGCTCCCAGACGAGGGTCCACTTACAGAACGGGGGTCTGGATTCACCTTCGTCTGGAAGGGTAAGCCTGCTTCAGAAAGAAACCACATTTATAGAGTTGGCTTTGCCATCCGATAATGCAACCTACACAGGCTAACTGAAATGCCTATTGGGATCAACGAACGCCTCATGACGCTCGGAGTGCGACTGAATCATTCACGTCATGCCTTCATCAGTGCAACGCCCCAACACTGGATGCAAAGGATGGCATCAGGGAAGCCTTTGTTGTTGTTGTTGAGATTGTCGGACCGTAGTCCGACACGGGCCTTTGCCTGTAGGCGGCCCGTTTGGTGGTTCCGGCTGGAGCTCCTGGAGCAGCCAGACTGGATTTGGGATTGGAAGTTATCCTATCTGCAGATATGAAAGGATACTGCAGGTTGCAAGTGTGAGCGGGCCCTCGGTCAGTGGACGCTTACCACCAACCCCCACTCTTGGACGTGGTCAGTTTCGGAGTGGCGCGCCCCCCGAACTGGGGTCCGCACTTGCTGGGGGAGGATACTTCCTTAGCTATCTGGGTGGTGGGTATCGTGTGATGACCCGGAGAAGGTGGTGAATGTGGTTTGTTTGGGCCTTTCGGGTTAGAGTGGCCGCTGGTGTTGTGTGTTCTTCTTGGAAGTTTTGAATTCTGTTTCGGAGACTTTGTGTGACTTCGCAGTCGAGGAGATAGTGTTCAAGTGGGTTGGCCGCTGGCTCCTGACAGTAGGTGCATTCCATGACGATATTTCCGATCGTCTGCCAGGAGCACTTGTACCCTAGTCGTAGTCGATAAAGGCTAACTTGGGTTTGTCTTGGTGTTTTCTTGTCCGCGAAGGGTGGTTCCCCTTTTGTAGCCGCCAGGTACCATTTGGCTGATTGGGAACCAGCGTTGAATGCGTGAAGGAAGCTCTTTTGGATGTGGAGCTTGGCAGTCTTTCTGGGGTGATTCTTGATCTGTTGCACACTTGCTGGAACTTGAATGTGTACGCTTCTACAACGTGTGGCTGCCTTGGCTGCTTCGTCTGCCACGTCGTTTCCCCCGATCCCTACATGACTGGGAATCCAGTGTAAGACGACTGGGCGGTTTTGTCTTTGGAAGTCCTGTAGCTGTGCGAGGATCGAGGTTATGATGTGGACGTTGTCTCTTGGTTGACTGTGTTGGAGCGCCTGCATGGCCGTTTTCGAGTCCGTGTGAATTATGATGGACTTGTTGTGTTGTGTTGCAGCGTGTTGTAGGGCCTTTGAGATTGCTACCAACTCTGTTTGTAGGGTGGAGCAGTCATTAGAAAGTCTCCATCGGAGGGTCTGACCTTGGGTGTACAAGGCCACTCCGGATGTATGATGTTTTGGGTCCACCGAGCCGTCTGTGAAGTATGATGCTGCATCAGCCGGTGCCTCGGTGGCTATGGCTTAAAAAAGTTATTCTTTTGAGGTCCTCCTTCTGGAGGTTGGCTTTGCTGTCACCTAGGCCAGTAATTTTTAATGTGGCTGGTTTAGGGCTCCATGGTGGAGGAACTACGTAACCATTATCTCGTGTGTCTTGGTTGTTCTTGACGAGTGTTTCTGCTTGCAGGTGTCGGATGACCTCGCTTGCCTCGTGCGACCAGGTGGCCCCTTGCACTCTGTGGTCGAGGTGGAGGGAGGCACTGATTCGCGTTTTGGCAGCAGTGGGCTTATCTGATCTACAGATTTTGGTGAGGAGACCGGCTGTCACCTGCTTGACTCGTACTGCCAGGGGTTGTAGTTCAGTTTCCATTTGCAAATTGCAAATTCTGGTCCACATGGGTGCTCCGAGCATGGTCTTGAGAGCATTATTTTGGATAACTTCTAGCTTAGGTATCTGGTCTTCTCTCAGTCCAATGAGTACTGGAGCACTGTAATCTACCAGCGATCTCATGGCGGCTGTGTAGTAGGCTTTGAGCACATGAAGGTTTGCTCCTGCGGTTGTGCTGGTGAGAGACCTCATTATATTGTGTCTGCTCTTCGTCCTGTGCCTGAGATACTCGAGTTGCGGCTTGAAAGTGAGTTTCCGGTCGAACCAGAGTCCAAGACACTGGTGGGTGTTGGTCCAGACTACCGGCGTGTTTTGTATGGAGAGCATCTTGTCTGGTGTGTCTGTGCAGATGGCCATCGCTTTCGACTTGGCTAGATTTATCTTAAGTTCAAGTCTGTTGCACTCCTCTTCTATAAGTTGGAGTGCGTGTTGCGTGTTGACTAGTCTGCATAGCATAGGAGCTTGGCTGTTTATCTGAAAGGAAGTCTGACAAGATTTTCCATCAGGACATTTAACAGCGTTGGACTGAGGATGCCTCCTTGTGGGGTCTCGTTTTCATGGACCCTGTAGCTTGAGGTTGCTCCCTGAAAGCGTACTCTTGCTTCTCTCTGTGACGCCTTTTTCAGCGAGCATCGTCATAATGGCCAGTGGATTTGCTAGTTCGAAGGCCTTCTCCAGGTCGAGGAAGACCACCAAAGCTGGTTTATTGTCCACTGTGCTGAGTATCTCGGCGATGTTGTTGCCTGTGCCGGTGTTCTCGGTGTAAGCAAAAATGTGAGGGTGTGGGCTGCCTACTTTCCACTTGAGTCTGTTGAGAGCCATTCTTTCTCCCGTCTTCGCTATGCAGCTGAGAAGGGAGATGGGTCTCGGTTTGTCTGGTTCTCTGGGCTTCGGAATGGGCTGTATATCTGCCTTCTTTCATTCCGGTGGAAGTCTTTGTGCTGTCCACGAAGCATTGATGACTTGTAGTAAAGCCTCGTGTCCGGCTTACCGGCATGGGAAAGCATGGAGTAGGTTATCCTGTCGGCCCCTGGTGCTGTGTCCTTGCTTCGTTTTATCGACTTCTGGAGTTCTTACTGGTTGAATGGTCTGTCAGTGTCATCTTCACAATTGCAGGCCTCTTCGATCATCTGGAGTCTGGCCTGTCGCAGACGCCGTTGAGTCTCCTCCACATGTCTCGGGAGGTTTTTCGTTGCTGCTCGGTCAGAGAACATTTTTGCAAGTCTCTCGGCTTCCTCTTCTGGGTTGGGATGGGTTGGTGGTGGTGGTGGTGTTGCCTTCCCAGATGCCCTTCGGATCTGGGCCCACATTTTGCCGAGGGAGGTGTGCTCGTTCAGTTCGGAGCACCACTTGAGCCAGCTTGAGGCGAAGGCAACAAGCCTCTAGAAGGAGTTTTAACATTAAGCGTCTGGAGGAGCCAGCGGTAGCACATGCTTTCAGAGAGCAGCGCGAACATGGGCTGATAAACAGCATGATAACTAACAACGCAAATCACAGTGCCGAATGGGCTATTCTCGTCACTGTCATGACAAAAACCTGCAGAGAGACGCTCGACCACATCGAAAGAATACACCAGGACTGTTCGATGAAAATGACCAGCAAATCAATGTACTCGTCGATGATAAACTGACTGGCAGAATAACCCTCAGTCTCCAACCAAAGCTGATACCTTCCGCAAGAAGAAAGCTGTGGCCCAGCACAAACTTCGCAGTCTAAAGAAAGGCTGGTTTAAAAATAAAGCATGTGAAACACAAAAACTTGCAGATCAGCACAAGATGCGCGAATTTTTTAATTCCACGAAAACATTTTATGGGCCAATCACTCGTGGCGCAGCCCCCCCCCACCTCCCACTCCGCTCATCTGATGGTAACTCCCTAATTAAAGACGAAGAAGGCATCTTTCAGCACTGGAAAGAGCACTATCATTCACTGCTCAACCAAAACACCGATGTGAATGTCCTGACTAACCAGCAGGTCCCTCAGCATCCAGAGCTGACTCACCTCAGCTATCCTCCATCTTTGGATGAGGTAGCTACTGCCATCAAACAGATGAAGAATAACAAAGCCTCAGGACTTGATGGAATCCCGGCCGAGGTGTAAAAAAAAGGAGGACCTCTGCTTACCAGCTGTCTGCACTCTCTCCTGGAGAATATATGGGAAAAGAGGGAAATCACCAAAGCTCTTAAAGACGCCTCCTTCATCATTACTTACAAAAACAAAGGAGAACGGTCAGACTGTGGCAACTACCGTGGGATCTCGCTGCTGTCCATAGCTGGAAGGATTATCGCCGAGTTCTCCTAAAAAGACTTCTTCCTGAGCCGGGAAACCTCCTCCCAGAATCTCCATGTGGCTTTAGACCATTACGAGGCACCAAAGACAGAAAGACGCTGGCGTCGCCTCTCCCGAACTAGACATAACACTCCACATACGCAACATCCTGCTGGTCCCGTATCGGCCTCTCTACTCACCTCACAACTCACCAACGAAGGTGACATCCTTAATAACTCATATCATTTTATCACAGCTGGATGATCGTAATACTCCATTACGAGTGACAGACAGCCCCGCCCCGCCCCGTCCCGCCCCGCCCCGCCCCGCCCTGTCCCGCCCCGCCGGTCAGTACACCAAAACTGACCTGCCCCTCCTCCCCTCCCAAACCACAACTTTCTACCTCTCCCACTGCCCTCTCCTCACGACGACATCATGGCTGGGAAATGTGCTTGTCAGTGCTCAGGCCGGAATCAGAAATGCACAACCTGTATATGTGTGAGAAGTAACACACGATGTGTGGGCTGTAGGAAAGGGACCAGCTGTCAAAATCCATGCGGCACAGATCCATCACCTGATGACGACATGTCAGACGATAGTAGTGATCCCACCCAGTCGGAAAATACTGCTCATGAAGCGAATGACATACAGTCAACAAATTGGAAAGGCATGTCGGGGGACGATGCGGTGAAATGGGTCAGAGAAGTGCACTCAGAAGTGGTCAGGTGGTAGCCAGCTAACCTCTTTGATCCACCCAAGTGCGCGGCTACCAAAGAAATGATCCTGGAGATGACTTGCCTCATAATCAATTACAATTATGACAGCCCCTGGCCCCATTAGCTCTTCAAATACTGGACATAATACCCCATCTATTCCGTCAGGGGACAAACGCAAAATCTAAGTGTAAAGAAAACGTTGCAGCAATTAAAAGGAAATTGACAATGTGGCAGAAAGGAGCCCTTGATGATCTACGCGAAGCAAGAACACTTCAGGAGAGTCTAAAATTCATAGGAGACGGAAACCAAAACACCGAGGATGTTGCCAGAAAATTTGGTAACAAGATGCGTGAGAGAAAGGTGTCCTTGGCGGTAAGATCGCTCACAGAGGAATTTTCGGGTGGTGGTCTGCTAATAAACAGGGAGACATTACGACAACTGAAGAAAAAACATCCCCCTGCAAGTGAAGAGGAAGGCATCAGGTTCCAGGGTGACTATATCCCTCCAAATGCTGTCATGTTCGAGAATATAACTGGAGGGATGGTTTGGAAAATAGCACTGAAAGCTCAGGGAGGAGCTGGCCCTTCAGGCCTGGATGCAAACGGTTAGAGATTCATCCTCAGCACTAACAAGTTTGGTGCCGTAGCAAGTGATCTCTGCAATGCCATCGCCGCCCTTATAAGAAAGCTAGCAACCTCGTGCTGCCACCACCTCCATGATCTGACGGCCTACCGCCTCATTCCCCTGGATAAAAAGCCAAGATATAGGTCTGTATGAGTGGGGGAAGTGCTGAGGCGGATCATTGGAAAATGCATAATGGAGGTGGTAAATGATGATGTCAGGGCAGCGTGATTGTGTGGCAGTACTTCTGGTCGACGCTTCCAACGCATTCAACATACTCAACCGCAAGGCCACACTGCACAACATCAAGATCAAGTGTCTAAGCTTTGCAATGTATGTTGAAAACACCAATAGGAACCCATCAGACCTCTTTATAACAAGCTTCAAGGCCCTAAGAGGAGATACCACCATTCTGTCAACTGAGGTCAACAACGCAGGGGGAACCTGTCGCCATGGCAATGTACGCACTTGGCCTGTCTGTGCTCCAACATATAATAAAATATGGAACAACCTAGGTCAAGCAAGTGGTAAACGTTGATGACCTAACAGGAGCAGGAAAAGTGGAAGACATCAAAAAGTGGTGGGACCTGGTAAAATCACGAGGTCCACAAATAGAGGAATGGGACAACTGGCCGCCGCCATCTGGCCGCAGCCCAACTGGCCGCGGGAAACTCGCCGCGGCCGACTGGCCGCCGCGGACTGGGGGTAAACTGCAAACGCCTAATTTTGCGCTCTCAAGGCAGCTCCTTAAACCCCCACCAGTCCAACGTGGAAGAGACCTGTATTACGAGCAGCTGATCGCAGGGCAAGAGCCACCTGTCAAGTTGAAGAAATACAGACAAGCAGATGAAAGAATTAAAGCAATTGTCAGTACATTTGAGAGTCGAAATCTTGTAGAATATCTTAGGGGAATTGCCCATAACTTTTCATAGATTTTTGCAGTTGAATCTTGTTTTTTTTTAATCAATAAAGACATTTTAGCATGCTTATTTTTTACCAACAATAATTTTACTAACAACATAACTTTTCATAGATTTTTGCATATGTATCTTTTATTATTTTATTCCAATAAAGTACTTCATAAAGAAATTTTAATCCTCTTTTTTTTATCACACTTTCATCAATTTTGTCAACAAAAAGTTCCATATGGCGGCCAGTCGGCCGCGGCGAGTTTCCCGCGGCCAGTTGGGCTGCGGCCAAATGGCGGCGGCCAGTTGTCCTAGACCCACAAATAGAGTACCATCCAAACGCCAGCAAGTCCTTCCTCATTGTGAAGCCAGAACATTATGAACGGGCAATGGAGGTGTTCAGTGGAAGTGAGGTCAAAATAAAAAGGATGGCCAAAGACATCTAGGCGCAGTAATTGGCACGACGGACTTCAAGACCGAGTACGTAACGGGAAAAGTGAATGAGTGCATTAAGGTTTTTTCAAGCTCTGTCTGATATTGCTAACACAGAGCCACATGCGGGTTTTGCGGCATTCACCCACGGAGTCAAGCATCGCTGGAATTACCTGATGCGCACTATCGCTGATGTCGCACCCCTCCTCCAACCTCTGGAAGAAGCCATCAATGTCGCTTTTATCCCAACACTAGTGACAAGCCCTTACTTGACCCCAGCAAAAAAGGTCACTCCTTGCATTACCACCGAGACTAGGAGGAATGGGATTGACTAATCCAGTGGAGCTTGCCCGCACAAAACAACAGAACTCTGTCAAGCTCACGGCAGCTCTCACTGAACACATAATAGATCAGAATGCAGCAAGTCAGGTGGATATCAACGAATTAAACAAGATTCGATGGTCCATTACGACAGAGCAGTAGCACACCCAAAGTGATAAACTGCAACAACTGTTGCTGCAAGTGCCAGAGAATTTGAAGAAAAAAGTAGCTATAGCGCAGGAGGTGGGCGCCTCGAACTGGTTAACTACGTTACCGATAAGGGGAAATAGTTTCAGTCTCAATAAACAAGACTTTACAGATGCCAATGCTCTAAGGTACGGTAGGCCAGTAGAAGGTTTGCCCTCCCAATGCGTGTGTGGTTCTTCCTATGACGTCGATCACGCCATGGTGTGCAAGAAAGGGGCTTCATATGCATGAGGCATGACGAAGTAAGGGATCTCACAGCAAATATGTTGAAGGAAATCTGCCGTGATATCATGGTAGAACAGACCCTCCTTCCATTGGACGGTGAGATCTTCCAACATAGGACTTCAAACACATCTAACGAAGCCCGTCTTGACGTCAGTGCTCGAGGATTCTGGACGCGGGGACAGCGAGCCTTCTTCGACATCAGGATTTTTTATCCCATGGCCGCATGTCACCGTAACTTAGCTATCGATGCTGCACACAGGAGGAACGAGAACGACAAGATAAGGGCATATGGGGAGAGAATTCAGAATGTTGATCAAGGCAGCTTCACTCCTCTAGTGTTCACAACCTCTGGTGGGTTGGGACCAAGTGCAAGATGCTTCTGAGCCAGACTCGCGGAGGTGATATCTGAACAGAAGCAGCAGCCCAGAATTTATGTTACAGCCTGGATGAGATGTCGACTGTCCTCTCTCCTTAGGTCGGCTTTGCTCTGCTTCAGGGGAACGGGAGCATCGGCCCCAAAGCCGACAACAGTTGCAGATATTGACTATGAGGCAACTGTCACTGAATGTTGCATAGATCTGCTGCTCAAGTAATTCAACACAGCTTGGATAGCTATTATGTATTAGGATATTTAATATTAAAGTAATAAAATGATGGCGAAGGTGTGGCTATTGAGGGAGGCTGAAGGCCATTTAAAAAAAAAATAGTAGTAGTAGTGTGTGTGTGTGTGTGTGTGTGTGTGTTTTGACCTGTTGTTGATGATGCCAGTCTTATAGCTCACAGTCTTATGGTTCAAGAATATTAAAGCTAAAACACTGTGTGAGACAGATTACTGTGTACAGCGAGCCTCTTGGATAGTGTTATTATTATTATTATTATCATTATTATTATTATTATTATCATTATTATTATTATTATTATTATTATTACCCTGTACTACTATCATCATCATTATCATAGTAGATGTAGAAGTACAGACACTTGAAAGAATGAAAGAAATGACAGAGAAGAGAGAAGTATAGAAGAAAGGAAGTGAGAGCTAAAAACAAAGAGAAAAAATACACACAATAATGAAGTGGATTCTGAGCCCCTTTGAAGAACTTTTCTATTACCCAAGTTGAAATAACACGGTATCTCTTCCCCAGTGCTACAAAGGACGATGGTGGTGGTTGTGGTATGAATGGTGGTTGTGGTATGAATGGTGGGAGTTGTTGAAATGATGGTAGTTTTGGTAATAATGATGGTGGTTGTGTTAAGAATAGTGGTTGTTGAAAAAGAGCAAGAGACCCACGGCATATAATCAATACATCACATTAAACACACACTATCTCACAGGGAGATGTACTGCCTGCCAGGATTGCGTTCCGGGAAATTACAACACTCAGCGACCAAGGTTACCCTCCCACCCTCTCTATTTCCTGCTGGGTGTGACGCGCCAAGCTCCGACCTCCCGTTTGATAGCCAATCACCCGAGAAATCAGACATTTACAGATACTTCCCGCTAGTTTCCGATCACTTGGAGTCAGTCACTTCTGTCTCTCAGTTTGACTTGGGGATAATTTGGTTTGTTAAGAGGAATATAAGATTTTGGAAAAAGTATTTGGTTAATGTATATACTAATGCATACTGATATGGGATAATACATACTTCCTGACACGTGATAATACATACTGATACGTGATAATACATACCAATACATACTGGCACGTGATGATACATACCAATACATACTAACACATGGTAATACATACTGATACATACTGACACGTGATAATACATACTGACACGTGATAATACATACTGATACATACTGACACGTGATAATACATACTGATACATACTGACACGTGATAATACATACCAATACATACTAACACATGGTAATACATACTGATACATACTGACACGTGATAATACATACTGATACATACTAACACATGATAATACATACTGATACACACTGACACGTGATAATACATACTGATACATACTGACACGTGATAATACATACTAATACATACTGACACGTGATAATACATACTGACACGTGATAATACATACTAATACATACTGACACGTGATAATACATACTGACACGTGATAAAACATCCTGATACATACTGACACGTGATAATACATACTGATACATACTAACACATGATAATACATACTGATACACACTGACACGTGATAATACATACTGATACATACTGACACGTGATAATACATACTGATACATACTGACACGTGATAATACATACTAATACACACTGACACGTGATAATACATACTGACACGTGATAAAACATCCTGATACATACTGACACGTGATAATACATACTGATACATACTAACACGTGATAAAACATCCTGATACATACTGACACGTGATAATACATACTGATACATACTGACACGTGATAAAACATCCTAATACATACTAACACATGATAATACATACTGATACATACTGACACGTGATAATACATACTGACATGAGTTAACACATGCTGATACACACCAAGAAAGTGAGACGAGCTGCCACACCTACAGTGAGTCTACCGATCAAAGAGAGAGAGAGTCCATTTAAGTTATAATAATTTTCCCATTCAAAATAACTGTGTTCAGATTTCTTATTCATTTAATAAGTTATAATGCGACAAAAAGTTTAATTTATGCTCATAAGTTTCCAGGATGACTTGAAGTGATCAATGGTGTGACCTGATGTAAGAACAGAAGGACATACTGTAGAATGGAAGACACTGCAGCGGGTCCATACTGGGCAGTCCCGTTTACACCCAACCCCTATCACTCATATATCCACCCAACCTACAGTGTTTGAAGCTGTCCAGCGTATTAGAGTTAATGATGATGTTTGGTAACTTGTTCCAGTCGTCCACTACTCTATTTCCAAACCAATGCTTACCTATCTCGCGTCTAAATTTGTCTAATTTAAAACCATTGTTACGAGTTCGCTCCTGGTTGAATAGTTTGAGTACCTTTATTATATCACTTTTGTTTAGCCCTGACTTCCATTTAAACTCCTCGATCATATCGCCCCTCACTCTACGTCTCTCGAGGGAGTGCAAGTTAAAAAGCGTTAACCTGTCTCTGTACTCAAGGTTCCTAATGCCCGGGATTAGTCTTATCATTCTCCTCTGTATAGTTTCTAGGGATTCTACAATATATCCATTCTGTAGTACGGTGACCAGAACTGAACTGCGTCATCCAAGTGAGGTCTCACAAGCTCAAGATATAGTTTTAGGATGACCTCGCTAGTCTTGTAACTTTTTTTTTTTTTTTTATTGGGCACTCCCCTACAGCCTTGTGTAAGGTGAAGCGCAGAAGCGTTTACAGCGCCCAACAGGGAAGCATGCTAAGTTCATGCTTGCCTTTATGTCTCATGAGTTAAGGGCGTAGAAGCCTGAAGAGTCAATGGTTTATGTCATCAAGTTATTGGAAGCTCCAACAACTTGTCCTTGAATACGAATTCGCAACTTCCGACTGACACCAGGTACCTACTGTACTGCTAGGTGAACAGGGACTAATGGGGGCTAGGAAGTGTGTCCAAACAACTTCCACCGGCCCGGGAATCGAACCCGTGACATCTCGCTTGCGAAGGCAAGAGCGGTACCACTCTACCACCAGCACCCCAGTCTTGTTACTAACACTCCTTTGTATGAACCCAAGTACCTTGTTAGCCTTGTTTCGAGCAAATACGTATTGTTGCCTTGGTTTAAGATTCCTACTTATCATTACCCCTAAATCTTTCTCAGAGTGGGATTTCTCTATATCATCGTTGTTCATCTGATATCTGGTTTCTCTGTTTACATCTAGGCTAAGTACTTTACTTTTTCCACATTAAATTTAATTTACCATTTTTCAGACCATCCGATTTTTTTTTTTAGATCTTCATGTAGTTTTGCTGAGACCTCGTCAGGTTTACATGTAATTACACGTCATCAGCAAATTTACTTATGTTGCTGTCTAAGCCTATATCTACGTCTTTTATGTATATGGTAAATAGTAATGGTCCAGGTAGTGAGCCTTTTGATACTCCACTAGTGACGTTGTCCCAATCGGATTTGGTGCCATTAAGGCCGACTCTGTTTCCTGTCCTGTAACCACACCATCATCCAGTTTAGAACATCTCCAGTTCCATGAACCTCCACTTTATGTATTAGTCTTCTATGGGGGACTCTGTCGAAGGCTTTGCTAAGGTCGAGGTAAATCATGACTAAACTAAACAATTAACAGTTAACCCTGAACACTAAACAGTTAACCCTGAACACTAAACAGTTAACCCTGAACACTAAACAGTTAACACAAGAGCTAAGTTTATTCAAAGTAGTAAACTTGGTCCATTCAAGAGGAAACTTTATACCTTCAATTTGCTTTGATGAAACTTAGTATAGAACTGTACAAAGTTAATCCAGGTAACCCAAACCAGGTGAGAGTTGGTCAAATACGCCCACGATCCGTTTGAGATACATCACATAATACGAAGCCTTAGGTGCATCAGGAGAATAGGTGGTCGGCACTGTACTGGACCACCTTCACTTTCCCAAACTGTAAAATAAGGTACCCACTAGGAGTAAAGTACTGATGCTTATTCATTAACTGCCAGGTGTCTATTGAACTGTCAGGTATCTTTAGAACTATGACGGTCACCATTAGAGCTCTGACAGTCACCCTTAAAGGTCTGACAGTCACCCTTAGATTGAAACTCATCCTTAGAGCAGTCATCCATATAGCTGAGTCATCCTTAGAGCTGAGTCATCCTTAGAGCTGAATCATACTAGAATTGAGAGTCATCCTTGGAGCTGAGTAATCCATACAGCTGAGAGTCATCCATACTGTTGAGTCATCCTTAGAACTGAGAGTAATCCTTAGAGCTGAGAGTCATCCTTAGAACTGAGAGTCATCCTTAGAACTGAGAGTCATCCTTAGAACTGAGAGTAATCCTTAGAGCTGAGAGTCATCCTTAGAACTGAGAGTCATCCTTAGAGCTGAGAGTAATCCTTAGAGCTGAGAGTCATCCTTAGAACTGAGAGTCATCCTTAGAGCTGAGAGTCATCCTTAGAGCTGAGAGTCATCCTTAGAACTAAGAGTCACCCTTAGAGCTGAGTCATACTAGAATTGAGAGTCATCCTTGGAGCTGAGTAATCCATACAGCTGAGAGTCATCCATACTGTTGAGTCATCCTTAGAACTGAGAGTAATCCTTAGAGCTGAGAGTCATCCTTAGAGCTGATAGTCATCCTTAGAGCTGAGAGTCATCCTTAGAACTGAGAGTCATCCTTAGAGCTGAGTCATCCATACAGTTGAGAGTCATCATTAGAATTGAGAGTCATCCTTAGAGCTGCGAGTCATCCTTAAGCTGAGAGTCATCCTTAGAACTGAGAGTCATCCTTAGAGCTGAGTCATCCTTAGAGCTGAGTCATCCATACAGATGAGTCATCATTAGAATTGAGAGTCATCATTAGAGCTGCGAGTCATCCTTAGAGCTGAATCATACTAAAATTGAGAGTCATCTTTGGAGCTGAGTCATCCATACAGCTGGGAGTCATCCTTAGAACTGAGAGTCATCCTTAGAGCTGAATATAACGCTGAGAGTCATCTTAGAACTGAGAGTCATCTTTAGAGGCCAGATGCATCTCATACAGCTGAAATTATCCTAGAGCTGACAGTCATCCTTAGAACTGAGAATCATCCTGAGGCTGAGTCATACTAGAACTGAGTCATCCTTGGAGCTGAGAGTCTTCCTAAGAGTTGAGTCATCCTTACAGCTGAGTCATCCGTAGAGCTGAGAGTCATCCTTAGAGCGAGGTCATCCTTAAACTGAGGTCATCCTTTGAGCTGAGAGTCATCTTTAAGCTGAGAGTCATCTTTGTAGCTAAGAGTCATCCTTAGAGCTGAGAGTCATCCTTAAAGCTGAGTCATCCTTAGAGCTGAGGTCTTCCTTTGGAGCTGAGTCAACCTTAAAGCTGAGTCATCCTTTGAGCTGAGAGTCATCTTTAAAGCTGAGTCATCTTTATAGCTAAGAGTCATCCTTAGAGCTGAGAGTCATCCTTAGAGCTGAGTCATCCTTAGAGCTGAGAGTCATCCATACAGAGTCATCCATACGGCAGAGTCATCTTAAGTGAGTCATCCATACGGCTGAAATCATTCTTATAGCTGAGTCATCCTTGAGCTGAGTCATCCTTAGAGCTGAGAGTCATCCATACAGAGTCATCCATACGGCTGAGAGTTATCTTAAGTGAGTCATCCTTAGAGCTGAGAGTCATCTAGAGCTGAGAGTCATCCTTAGAGCTGAATCATCCTTAGAGCTGAGAGTCATCACTAGAAGCTGAGTCATCCTTAGAGGTAAAGTATCCTTAAAGCTGAGAGTCATCCTTAGAGCCAGGTCACCCTTAAGCTGAAGTCATCCTTAGAGTTGAGAGTCATCCTTAGAGCTGAATCATCCTTAGAGCTGAGAGTCATCCTTAGAGCTGAGTCATACTAGAATTGAAAGTCATTCATACAGCTGAGAGCCATCCAACAGCTGAGAGTCATCCACACAGCTAAGAGTACCATCGCTGAGAGTCATCCTTAGAGCTGAGTCACCCTTAGGGATAGTCATGCCACAGCTGAATCATCTGAAACGAGTCATACTTGATAGAGTCATCCTGGAGCGAGAGTCATTCTAGAGCTGAGTCATCACTTGAACTGAGAGACATCCTTGGGCGAGAGTCATTCTTAGGCTGAGTCTTCCTTAGAGCTGAGAGTCATTCTTAGTGCTGAGTCATCCATCTGAGGAGTCATCCATAGATTGATAGTCATCCATAGAGCTGAGTAAGCTGTATCCTTAGAGCTGAGAGTCATCAGCGAGTCATCTTAGGCTGAGAGTTTAGTGAGTCACACTGAGTCATCCTTAGAGCTGAGAGTCATCCTTAGAGCTGAGTCATCCTTAGAGCTGAGAGTCATCCATACAGAGTCATCCATACGGCTGAGAGTCATCTTAGAAGTGAGTCATCCATAGGCTGAGATCATCCTTAAGTGAGAGTCATCCAGAGCTGAGTCATCCTTAGAGCTGAGAGTCATCCATACGGCTGAGAGTCATCTTAGGGTTCTAACTAAGTCATCCTAGAGCTGAGAGTCATCCTAGAGCTGAGAGTCATCCTTAGTGGGTCATCCTAGAGGCTGAGAGTCATCCTTAGAGTTGAGAGTCATCCTTAGAGCTGAATCATCCTTAGAGCTGAGAGTCATCTGGTGAGTTCTAGAGGTCATTCATAGCTGAGGTCATCCAAGCTAGAGTCATCTAGACTGAGTCAAGGCTGATCATCTGGGATGAGTCATATTGTCTTTTGTGAGGTCATCCTGGCTGAGAGTCATCTAGGCTGAGTCTTCCTTAGAGCTGAGTCATCTTGTGAGTCATCCATGGAGTCATCCATACAGTGAAGTCATCCATAGAGCTGAGAGTCATCCTAGAGCTGGAGTCATCCATACAGTCATCCATACGGCTGAGAGTCATCCTTAGAGGTGAGTCATCCATACGGCTGAGAGTCATCCTTATAGCTGAGAGTCATCCTTACAGCTAACAGCCATCCTTAGAGCTGAGTCATCCATAGAGCTGAGAGTCATCCCCGAGAGCTGAGAGTCATACCAGAACTGACAGTCACCTCTTGCACAATATTTTGCCTTATTGAAAATTTTTGTACCAACACACACACACACACACACACACACACACACACACACACACACACACACACACACACACACACACACACACACACACCCAAAGTATTTAATAACTATTAGACCTTTTATCACTATCCTGTAAACCATTCTGGCACACCTGTGGTATAATAGGCCAGGTTACACAAGGTTGGGGGAATGGTTCTGAGTGGGTAATGGTTCATGGTAGTGATCTGGTAGTGGTTCATGGTAGTGATCATGGTAATGGTTCATATTTGTAGTTCATGGTAGTTGTTTGGTAGTTGGTAATGGTTCATGGTATGGTCTGGTAGTGGTTCATGGTAGTGGTCCTGGTAGTGGTTCATGGTAGTGGTCAGGTAGTGGTTCATGGCAGTGGTCTGGTAGTGGTTCATAGTAGTTCATGCTTTTGTGTGTGGTACGGTTCATGGTAGTGGTCTGGTGTAGTGGTTAATGGTAGTGGTCTGGTGTAGTGGTTCATGGTAGTGGTCTGGTGTAGTGGTTCATGGCAGTGGTCTGGTGTAGGTTCATGGTAATGGTCTGGTGTAGTGGTTCATGGCAGTGGTCTGGTGTAGTGGTTCGTGGTATGTCTGGTGTAGTGGTTCATGGCAGGTCTGGTGTAGTGGTTCATGGCAGTGGTCTGGTGTAGTGGTTCATGGTAGTGGTCTGGTGTAGTGGTTCATGGCAGTGGTCTGGGTAGTGGTTCATGGTAGTGGTCTGGTGTAGTGGTTCATGGCAGTGGTCTGGGTAGTGGTTCATGGTAGTGGTCTGGGTAGTGGTTCATGGCAGTGGTCTGGTGTAGTGGTTCATGGCAGTGGTCTGGTGTAGTGGTTCATGGCAGTGGTCTGGTGTAGTGGTTCATGGCAGTGGTCTGGTGTAGTGGTTCATGGTAGTATCTGGTAGTGGTTCATATGTAGTCTGCGGTAGTGGTGTGGGGTAGTGGTTCATGGTAGTGGTCTGGGTAGTGGTTCGCGGCAGTGGTCTGGTGTAGTGGTTCAGGGTAGTGGTGTCTGGTGTAGTGGTTCATGGCAGCGTGGTCTGGTGTAGTGGTTCGTGGCAGTGGTCTGGTGTAGTGGTTCATGGTAGTGGTCTGTGTAGTGGTTCATGGCAGTGGTCTGGTGTAGTGGTTCATGGTAGTGGTCTGGGGTAGTGGTTCATGGCAGTGGTCTGGGTGTAGTGGTTCGCGGCAGTGGTCTGGTGTAGTGGTTCATGGCAGTGGTCTGGTGTAGTGGTTCATGGTAGTGGCTGGCGGTAGTGGTTCATGGTTCATGGTAGTGGTGTGGGGTATGGTTCATGGTAGTGGTCTGGTGTAGTGGTTCGCGGCAGTGGTCTGGTGTAGTGGTTCATGGCAGTGGTCTGGGTAGTGGTTCATGGTAGTGGTCTGGTGTAGTGGTTCATGGCAGTGGTCTGGTGTAGTGGTTCATGGTAGTGGTCTGGTGTAGTGGTTCGCGGCAGTGGTCTGGGTGTAGTGGTTCATGGCAGTGGTCTGGTGTAGTGGTTCGTGGCAGTGGTCTGGTGTAGTGGTTCGGGCGGTTGGTCTGGTGTAGTGGTTCATGCGGCAGTGGTCTGGTGTAGTGGTTCATGGTAGTGGTCTGGTGTAGTGGTTCGTGGCAGTGGTCTGGTAGTGGTTCACGGTAGTGGTCTGGTGTAGTGGTTCATGGTAGTGGTCTGGTGTAGTGGTTCATGGCAGTGGTCTGGTGTAGTGGTTCATGGCAGTGGTCTGGTGTAGTGGTTCGGCAGGTGGTCTGGGTGTAGTGGTTCATGCGGCAGTGGTCTGGTGTAGTGGTTCATGGTAGTGGTCTGGTGTAGTGGTTCATGGCAGTGGTCTGGTGTAGTGGTTCGCGGCAGTGGTCTGGTGTAGTGGTTCAAGGCAGGTCTGCGTAGTGGTTCATGGTAGTGGTCTGGTATGGTTGTAGTTCATGGCAGTTGTCTGGTGTAGTGGTTCATGGCAGTGGTCTGGTAGTGGTTCAAGGAAGGTGGTCTGGTGTAGTGGTTCGCGAGGCAGTGGTCTGGTGTAGTGGTTCGCAGGTGGTCTGGTGTAGTGGTTCGTGGCAGTGGTCTGGTGTAGTGGTTCGCGGCAGTGGTCTGGTGTAGTGGTTCGCGGCAGTGGTCTGGTGTAGTGGTTCATGGCAGTGGTCTGGTGTAGTGGTTCATGCAGTGGTCTGGTGTAGTGGTTCATGGTAGTGGTCTGGTGTAGTGGTTCGCGGCAGTGGTCTGGTGTAGTGGTTCTGGCGGTATGGTCTGGTGTAGTGGTTCGCGGCAGTGGTCTGGGTAGTGGTTCATGGCAGTGGTCTGGTGTAGTGGTTCATGGCAGTGGTCTGGTGTAGTGGTTCATGGCAGTGGTCTGGTGTAGTGGTTCATGGCAGTGGTCTGGTGTAGTGGTTCACGGCAGTGGTCTGGTGTAGTGTTCGCGGCAGTGGTCTGGTGTAGTGGTTCATGGTAGTGGTCTGGTGTAGTGGTTCATGGCAGTGGTCTGGTGTAGTGGTTCATGGCAGTGGTCTGGTGTGTAGTGGTTCATGGCAGTGGTCGTAGTGGTTCTGGCAGTGGTCTGGTGTAGTGGTTCATGGCAGTGGTCTGGTGTAGTGGTTCATGGCAGTGGTCTGGTGTAGTGGTTCGTGGTAGTGGTCTGGTGTAGTGGTTCATGGCAGTGGTCTGGTGTAGTGGTTCATGGTAGTGGTCTGGTGTAGTGGTTCGCAGTGGTCTGGTGTAGTGGTTCATGGCAGTGGTCTGGTGTAGTGGTTCATGGCAGTGGTCTGGTGTAGTGGTTCATGGCAGTAGTCTGGTGTAGTGGTTCATGGCAGTGGTCTGGTGTAGTGGTTCTGTAACAGCACCTTTTTGTTATATAAATATTCACCCAAATGTATAATACTTAAAAGAATAATACCAAATTATTCAACAATGACTCAGTAGTTGTTCATGTGCTGAGGTCTGTAACTTCATCAGAGGTTGAGCCACATGTCAAGCTGATTTAGCAAATACCTTGCCCCCTTCTTCTTGACTCTCACACTCTGAGCGAGAGGAGAGAGCCGGCAGACTCATATCACTTGTTACCCATTGAACACCTCACTTACGTGTTCTCATATATAAGTGCACTCAAGACACTTCCCCCAGTAGAGAAGGTACAATACACTCTCAAAGGAGTTAAGTACCTGTAAAACTATAATTTTCAACATTAAAGAAAAACCAGCAAAGTGATTTACTTCAGCCCAGCCACTTACTAGTTCCAGAACTATATATATATATATATATATATATATATATATATATATATATATATATATATATATATATATATATATATATATAATATATATATTTATTTGTGTGTGGTGTGTGTGTGTGTGTTGTGTGTGGTGTGGTGTGTGTGTGTGTGTGTGATGGGAGGGCTGTAGTTACCTTATGTGATGGGGAGGGCCAGTAGTTACCTTATGGATGGGGAGGGCTTGAAGCCATGATGATGGGGAGGGCTTAGTTACCTGTATGTGATGGGGAGGGCTGTAGTTACCTTATGTGATGGGGAGGGCTGTAGTTACCTTATGTGATGGGAGGGCTGTAGTTACCTTATGTGATGGGAGGGCTGTAGTTACCTTATGTGATGGAGAGGGCTGTAGTTACCGTATGTGATGGGAGGGCTGTAGTTACTATGTGATGGGGAGGGCTGTAGTTACCTTTTGTGATGGGGAGGGCAGAAGTTACCTTATGTGATGGGGAGGGCTGTAGTTACCTTATGTGATGGGAGGGCTGAAGTTACTTTATGTGATGGGGAGGGCTGTAGTTACTTTATGTGATGGAGGGCTGTAGTTACCTTATGATGGGGAGGGCTGTAGTTACCTTATGTGATGGGGAGGGCTGTAGTTACCTTATGTGATGGGAGGGCTGTAGTTACCTTGTGTGATGGGAGGGCTGTGTACTTGTGTGATGGGAGGGCTGTAGTTCCTTTATGTGATGGGGAGGGCTGTAGTTACCTTATGTGATGGGAGGGCAGTAGTTACCTTATGTGTGTGATGGGAGGGCTGTAGTCTACTGTATGTGATGGGAGGGTCAGAAGTACTGTATGTGATGGGGAGGGCTGTAGTTACCTTATGTGATGGGAGGGCTGTAGTTACCTTGTGTGATGGGGAGGGCTGTAGTTACCTTATGTGATGGGGAGGGCTGTAGTTACCTTATGTGATGGGAGGGCTGTAGTTACCGTATGATGGGGAGGGCTGAAGTATCTTATGTGATGGGAGGGCTGTAGTTACCTTATGTGATGGGAGGGGAGATTATGTGATGGGAGGGCTGTGAGTTACCTTATGTGAGGGGAGGGCTGTAGTTACCTTATGTGATGGGAGGGCTGTAGTTACCTTATGTGATGGGAGGGCTGTGAAGTTATGATGATGGGAGGGCTGTGAGTACCTTATGTGATGGGGAGGGCTGTGAGTTACCTTATGTGAGGGGAGGGCTGTAGTTACCTTATGTGAGGGGAGGGCTGTAGTTACCGTATGTGATGGGAGGGCTAGAAGTTACTGCATGTGATGGGGAGGGCTGTAGTTACCTATGTGAGGGGAGGGCTGTAGTTACCGTATGTGATGGGGAGGGCTGTAGTTACCTTATGTGATGGGGAGGGCTGTAGTTACCTTTATGTGATGGGGAGGGCTGTAGTTACCTTTGTGATGGGAGTGCTGTAGTTACCTTATGTGATGGGAGGGCTGTAGTTACCTTATGTGATGGGGAGGGCTGTAGTTACCTTATGTGATGGGGAGGGCTGTAGTTACCTTGTGTGATGGGAGGGCGTAGGTATTATGTGATGGGAGGGCTGTAGTTACTGTATGTGATGGGAGGGCTGTAGTTACCTTATGTGATGGGGAGGGCTGTAGTTACCTTATGTGATGGGAGGGCTGTAGTTACCTTATGTGATGTGGAGGGCTGTAGTTACCTTGTGTGATGGGGAGGGCAGTAGTTACCTTATGTGATGGGAGGGCTGTAGTTACCTTATGTGATGGGGAGGGCTGTAGTTACCTTATGTGATGGGAGGGCTGTAGTTACCTTATGTGATGGGGAGGGCTGTAGTTACCTTGTGTGATGGGGAGGGCTGTAGTTACCTTATGTGAGGGGAGGGCTGTAGTTACCTTATGATGGGAGGGCTGTGAAGTTACCTTATGTGATGGGAGGGCTGTAGTTACCTTATGTGATGGGAGGCTGTAGTTACCTTATGTGATGGGAGGGAGATGTATGTGATGGGGAGGGCTGTAGTTACCTTATGTGATGGGGAGGGCTGTAGTTACCTTATGTGATGGGAGGGCTGTAGTTACCTTGTGTGATGGGGAGGGCTGTAGTTTATGTGATGGGAGGGCTGTAGTTACTTTGTGTGATGGGAGGGCTGTGAGCTACCTTATGTGAGGGGAGGGCTGTATTACCTTATGTGATGGGAGGGTGAGTTACTAGGATGGGGAGGGCTGTAGTTACCTTATGTGATGGGAGGGCTGTGTCTTATGTATGGGAGGGGTTACATGTGATGGGAGGGCGAGATTGTGTGATGGGGAGGGCTGTGAGTTACTATGTGATGGGGAGGCGTAGTTACCTTATGTGATGGGAGGGCTGTAGTTACCTTATGTGTGAGGGGAGGGCTGTAGTTACCTATGATGGGGGGGCTGTAGTGTATGTGATGGGGAGGGCTGTAGTTACCTTATGTGATGGGAGGGCTGTAGTTACCTCATGTGAGGGAGGGCTGTAGTACATGTGAGGGGGAGGGCGAGTACTTATGTGAGGGGAGGGCTGTAGTTACCTTATGTGAGGGAGGCTGTAGATATGTGAGGGGAGGGCTGTAGTTACCTTATGTGATGGGAGGGCTGTAGTTACCTTATGTGATGGGGAGGGCTGTAGTTACCTTATGTGATGGGGAGGGCTGTAGTTACTTGTGTGATGGGAGGGCTGTAGTTACCCATGTGATGGGGAGGGCTGTAGTTACCTTATGTGATGGGGAGGGCTGTAGTTACCTTATGTGATGGGGAGGGCTGTAGTTACCTTATGTGAGGGGGAGGGCTGTAGTTACCTTATGTGAGGGGAGGGCTGTAGTTACCTTGTGATGGGGAGGGCTGTGCCTTGTGTGATGGGGAGGGAGAAGTTACCTTATGTGATGGGGAGGGCTGTAGTTACCTTATGTGATGGGAGGGCTAGTTACCTTATGTGATGGGAGGGCTGTAGTTACCTTAGTGGATGGGGAGGGTGAAGTTACTTATGTGATGGGAGGGTGTGTAGTTACCTTATGTGATGGGGAGGGCTGTAGTTACCTTATGTGATGAGGAGGGCTGTAGTTACCTATGTGATGGGAGGGCTGTAGTTACCGTATGTGATGGGAGGGCTGTAGTTACTTTATGTGATGGAGAGGGCTGTAGTTACCTATGTGATGGGGAGGGCTGTAGTTACCTTATGTGATGGGAGGGCTGTAGTTACCTTGTGTGATGGGAGGGCTGTAGTTACCTTATGTGATGGGGAGGGCTGTAGTTACCTTGTGTGATGGGGAGGGCTGTAGTTACCTTATGTGATGAGGAGGGCTGTAGTAGCCACTGATGATGGGGAGGCTGTAAGCCAATGTATATATGGATGGGAGGGCTGTAGTTACTTTATGTGATGGAGAGGGCTGTAGTTACCTTATGTGATGGGAGGGCTGTAGTTACCTTATGTGATGAGGAGGGCTGTAGTTACCGTATGTGTGATGGGGAGGGCTGTAGTTACCTTATGTGATGGGGAGGGCTGTAGTTATTGGGGTGGGAATGATGAAGATATATGAGGCAACATTATGTAAGGAATATTCGATCAGATTTTACAGAGAAAAATATTAATGGGAAACTGACGACAGGTGGATGAAGCGAGATGGTTGATGGATGATGATGGTGGAGGGAGGTGGTGGTTGGTACTGTCCAGGGAGATGGGTGATAGTAGTGGGAGAGGTGAGAGGGTAGATGATAGTGTGTGTATCATACTACAGTGTTTGGTTATCTCACTTCTACATTACTAAACTTTCACCACTTATTTCACTGCTCATCTAATAGCACTGTACCTCCCTCCTGTTACACAGCAGCACCTTCCTTGACACATACCTGGCAGGGAGAGAGAAAAAAATCATTAGTGTAAATATATGATTCAAGGGACATAAACTACAAACATAAATACATATGAATATTTCCTACATACACTGAGACCTTCCCTTTACACGGTAGCGGGAGTAAGGTGATCAGAGACTATGTACCTCAAGAACAGAAGGAGTGTTACTCACTGGGATATAGTATAGGGTGACCCAGACAAATGTTCCTGCCTCCCTCCCCTGTCTGCTCCCTGCCTCTCTCCCTCCCTGTCTGCTCCCTGCCCTCCCTCCCTGTCTGCTCCTTTCCTCCCTCCTCCCTCCCTGCTTCCCTCCTCCTCTTGTCTCTTCCTCCCTTCAACTCACAGTGTCTCAGGGAGGGTGGGGAGGAAGGACACTGTTCTGGGTCACCCTATATATTAATAAAGGCAGCACTAACAACGTACAAAGTTCTTAGGTTCAGAAGGTCAAAGGTCACATTTAAAGACACTAATTGCAGGGTGGCTCTTCTGTACACTCTGTGCCCCGTGTACACACATAAATATTTATAATAATAAAGTAATAAGAATATTAATATGACGTAACAACAACGACAACAAAAAAAAAACGACAATAACGACGACAAATAACAACAATAACGAGAATAAATACACACACATAATAATAATAATAATAATAATAATAATAATAATAATCACCTTATCATTAATACAGTAGACACAGAGTAATGATAGACTCACAACAGATGGTAATATGGACACTTAAAATATTCAAGAGTGCCTTTAGCATCACAGTGAGGCTGTTTATGTCCTGTCCCCTCCACTAGTGCGTTTACAGGGGCTCATCATATAGTTCTAGTACAGTCCCTTCACTAGTGCGTTTACAGGACTCATCATAGTCTAGTACAGTCCCTTCACTAGTGCGTTTACAGGGCTCATCATATAGTTCTAGGTACAGTCCCCTCTTACTAGTGCATACAGGACTGCCATATAGTCTAGGTACAGTACCTTCACTAGTGCGTTTACAGGGGCTCATCATAAGTCTAGGTACAGTCCCCTTCACTAGTGCGTATACAGGACTCATCATATAGTCTAGTACAGCACCCTCACTAGTGCGTTTACAGGGGCTCATCATATAGTCTAGGGTACAGTCCCCTTCACTAGTGCGATACAGGACTCGCTATATAGTCTAGGTACAGTACCCTTCACTAGTGCGTATACAGGGGCTCATCATATAGTCTAGGTACAGTCCCCTTCACTAGTGCGTATACAGGGACCTGTCATATAGTTCAGGTACAGTACCCCTTCACTAGTGCGTTTACAGGGCTCATCATATAGTCTAGGCACAGTCCCCTTCACTAGTGCATACAGGGGCTCGTCATATAGTCCAGGTACAGTCCCCTCACTAGTGCGTATACAGGACTCATCATATACCCTAGGTACAGTCCCTTTCACTAGTGCGTTTACAGGGGCTCATCATATACCCGAGGTACAGTCCCCTTCACTAGTGCGTTTACAGGGCTCATCATATACCCTAGGTACAGTCCTCACTAGTGCATTTACAGGGGCTCATCATATACCCTAGGTACAGTCCCCTTCACTAGTATGCTTACAGGGGCTCATCATATACCCTAGGCAGTCCCCACTAGTGCGTTTACAGGGCTCGTCATATAAACATTCCACAAACTTATCATTGAGATATTTGTTTTAATATTGTTTTACTTTGATTCCATAGTCTGTTTACTTTTGCGAGTTTCCTTCTGTGGAATGTAAACAACAACAGCCTGCCACACTGCACAGAACCTGACGAGCCTCTGTAAACAACACACACACTACGAGATCTGGTCAAGAGACACCTTCGTTGTCTTGGGGCAGGACAAAAACTCACAGGACAAAACTAACCTAACCTAACCTTAATATTGTCACACTTAACCTGTCTGTGAGATGGTCTGTGTAAATGTTGTGTTACAGTTAGATGCATTTCTAACACTGGACGCGAACTATTAACACATCCACCAAACAATCAACACGTAAGCTGGTAATGTACAATTATAAAAAAATAAAAATAAAAATAAAAAAAATGAAATAATAATAATAATAATAATAATAATAATAATAAATAATAATGAAGAGACAGAACATGAGCTTACCAGTACTTGAGAAAGTGAGAATGAGAGAGAATGAATGCTAAAGAAAGAAAACGAGAGATGTGTGAGGGGAGACTAATCGATTTGGTGATGGTGAGTAAGGTAGAGTGAAGGTGAATGAGGGAGACAGCAAACGAGGGGGAGGATTCAGATAGGAGAATTTAGGATTAAGATAGAAATAATCATAAAAGAGTGTGTGAGAGAGAAAGAGAGAGAGGGTGACGAAGAGGGGACGGGAGGGTGTGGGACGTGGAGGAGAGGGGAGGGCCACTCCCTCAGTTGGTGGTCGCCATGACGACGCCTCAGCTAGCACGGGGAGACCCAGTTGCCAGAGAGAGTTGGAGGCAGACGAGACGCTTCCAAGATCTTCAATTTACCTGTCACGCCGTCATTCCTCCACTACACTCCTCCTCCCTTCCTCCAGCAGAACCTAGAAGAGGAGGAGGAGTGACAGTAGCCCCCTACAATCACCTGGGGGCGCCTCCTCCTCTTTCAGTATAATCCACTCAAAGGGAACCGCTTAGATGAACACAATTTTAAAAAGGTTCCTCCATTGACAATTAATCCTACCACTCATGAGGCGATGGAGGTACCAAGATGTTGAACTGAAGACGTACCTAAAACCGTGATGACTATTGAGTACAGGCTGAGGGAAGGTGTGTACCAGAGGAAGGAAGGTGTGTACCAGAGTGAAGGGAAGGTGTGTGTACCAGAGGAAGGAAGGTGTACCAGAGTGAAGGAAGGTGTACCAGAGTGGAAGGAAGGTGTGTGACCAGAGTGAAGGAAGGTGCCAGATGAAGTGTGGGTGGGGGGGTTGTGGGGTGTGTACCAGAGGAAGGTCAGAGTGTGAAGGGCCAGAGGAAGGAAGGTGTGTGGTGTGGGTGGTGGTGTGGGGTGTGTGGGGGGTGGGTGGTGGGGGGTTGGTGGGTGGTGTGGGGGGTGTGTGTGTACCAGAGTGAAGGAAGGTGGGGGACCCAGGATGAAGGAAGGTGTGGGTGTGTGTATCCAGAGTGAAGGAATGTGTGTGTGTACCAGAAGTTGAAGGAAGGTGTGTACCAGAGTGAAGGAAGGTGTGTGTAACCAGAGTGGGTGAGTAAATTTCAGAGTGAAGGTAAGGCAGAGTATGTAGGCACCAGGAGTGAAGGAAGGTAAATTAGAGTGAAGGAATAACCAGAAGTGAAGGAATGTGTGGACCAGATGAATGAAGGTGTGTAACCAGAGTGAAGGAATATGTGTAAAATTTAGAGAAGAAGGTGTGTACCAGAGTGAAGGAATAAAAAGGAAGTGAAGGTTGGGGTGGGGGTGTTGGGAAGGTAAAATTAGAGTGAAGGAAGGTGTGGTACCAGGAGTGAAGGAAGGTGTGTATCAGAGTGAAGGAAGTTGTACCAGAGTGAAGAAGGTGTACCAGAGTGAAGGAAGGTGTAAAATTAGAGTGTGAAGGTGTGTGGTTGTGGGTGGGGGTTTGTAAAAGTTAAGGAAGGTATAACCAGAGTGAATGAAGGTGTGTGTACCAGGAGTGAAGGAAGGTGTGTGTGTGGGTGGGTTGGTGGGGGGTGGGGTACTAGAGGAAGGAAGGTGTGGTGGTACCAGAGTGAAGGAAGGTGTGTACCAGAGTGAAGGAATGTGTGTGGGGTTGTACCAGAGTGAAGGAAGGTAAATTCAGAGTGGGGTTTGGGGGTGTGTACCAGAGTGAATAGCTGTGGTATATCAGAGTGAAGGAAGGTGTGTGTACCAGAGTGAAGGAAGGTACCAGAGTGAAGAAGGTAAAAACCAGAGTGAAGGAATGGTAAATCAGAGTGAAGGAAGGTGTGTGCACCAGAGTGAAGAAGGAAGGTGTGTGTACCAGAGTGAAGAGGTAAAATCAGAGTGAAGGAATAAACAGAGTGAAGGAAGGTGTTCAGAGTAAAGGAAGGTGTGTGTAACTGGAGTGAAGGAAGGTGAACCAGAGGAAGGAAGGTGTGTGTACCAGAGTGAAGGAAGGTGTAACCAGAGGAAGGAAGGTAACCAGAGTGAAGGAAGGTGTGTAAAATTCAGAGTGAAGGAAGGTGTAACCAGAGTGAAGGAAGGTGTGTACCAGAGTGAAGAGTGTGTACCAGAGTGAAGGAAGGTGTACCAGAGTAAGGAAGGGGTACCAGGAGTGAAGGAATGAATCAGATGAAGGAATGTGTAAATCAGATGAAGGGAAAAATCAGAGTGAAGGAAGGTGTGTGGAACTAGAGTGAAGAGAAGACAGAGTGAAGGAAGGTGAAATTAGGAGAAGGTGTACCAGAGTGAAGGAAGTGTGTACCAGAGTGAAGGAAGGGGATGAGTGAAGGAACGAAAATTAGATGAAGGAAGGTGTGTACCAGAGGAGGAAGGAAGGTACCAGAGTGAAGGAAGGTGTGTGTGACCAGAGTGAAGGGGGTTGTACCAGATGAAGGAATGGGTGTGTACCCGAGTGGGAATAGTGTGTGTAACAGAGTGAAGGAAGGTGTAGAGAAGGAGGTAAAATGTAAAGAAGGTGTATAATAGAGTGAAGGAAGGTGTACCAGATGAAGGAAGGTAAAAATTCAGGAGTGAAGGAAGGTGTACCAGAGTGAAGGAAGGTGTGTGAGTACCAGAGTAAGGAAGGTGTGGTACCAGAGTGAAGGAAGGAAAATTAGAAGGAAGGTACCAGAGTGAAGGAAGGTGTGTACCAGTGAAGAATGTGTGGTACCAGAGTGAAGGAAGGTGTGGTACCAGAGTGAAAGGTGTAAAATAGAGTGAAGGAAGTACCAGAGTGAAGGAAGGTACCAGAGTGAAGGAAGGTGTACCAGAGTGAAGGAAGGTACCAGAGTGAAGGAAAATTCAGAGTGAAGGAAGGTGTGTGTACCAGAGTGAAGGAAGGTGTGTGTACCAGGAGTGAAGGAAGGTGTGTGTACCAGAGTGAAGGAAGGTGTGTGTACCAGAGTGAAGGAAGGTGTGTACCGAGTGAAGGAAGGTGTGTACCAGAGTGAAGGAAGGAAAGAGGAAGGTATTGAGAGTGAAGGAAGGTGTAACCAGAGTGAAGGAAGGTGTGTGTGACCAGAGTGAAGGAAGGTGTGTGTACCAGAGTGAAGGAAAGGTGTGTGTACCAGAGTGAAGGAAGGAAGGTGTGTGTGTACCAGAGTGAAGGAAGGTGTGTGTACCAGAGGAAGGAAGGTGTACCAGAGTGAAGGAAGGTGTGTGTACCAGAGTGAAGGAAGGTGTGTGTACCAGAGGAAGGAAGGTGTGTACCAGAGTGAAGGAAGGTGTAAACAGAGTGAAGGAAGGTGTGTGTGACCAGAGTGAAGGAAGGTGTGTACCAGAGTGAAGGAAGGTGTGGTACCAGAGTGAAGGAAGGTGTTAGAGTGAAGGAAGGTGTGTGTGTACCAGAGTGAAGGAAGGTGTGTGTACCAGAGTGAAGGAAGGTGTGTGTGTGACCAGAGTGAAGGAAGGTGTGTGTACCAGAGTGAAGGAAGGTGTGTGTACCAGAGTGAAGGAAGGTACCAGAGTGAAGGAAGGTGTGTGTACCAGATGAAGGAAGGTGTGTGTGTACCAGAGTGAAGGAAGGTGTGTGTACCAGAGTGAAGGGGTGTGTGTACCAGAGTGAAGGAAGGTGTGTACCAGAGTGAAGGAAGGTGTGTGTGTACCAGAGTGAAGGAAGGTGTGTGTACCAGAGTGAAGGAAGGTGTGTGTACCAGAAGGAAGGAAGGTGTGTGTACCAGAGTGAAGGAAGGTGTGTGTGTACCAGAGTGAAGGAAGGTGTGTGTACCAGAGTGAAGGAAGGTGTGTACCAGAGTGAAGGAAGGTGTACCAGAGGAAGGAAGGTGTGTGTACCAGAGTGAAGGAAGGTGTGTGTACCAGAGTGAAGGAAGGTGTGTGTACCAGAGTGAAGGAAGGTGTGTGTACCAGAGTGAAGGAAGGTGTAACAGGAGTGAAGGAAGGTGTGTGTACCAGAGTGAAGGAAGGTGTGTGACCAGAGTGAAGGAGGTGAATACCAGAGTGAAGGAAGGTGTGTACCAGAGTGAAGGGATGTGTGTGTACCAGAGTGAAGGAAGGTGTGTGTACCAGAGTGAAGGAAGGTGTGTGTACCAGAAGTGAAGGAAGGTGTACCAGAGTGAAGGAAGGTGTGTGTACCAGAGTGAAGGAAGGTACAGAGTGAAGGAATACCAGAGTGAAGGAAGGTGTGTGTACCAGAGTGAAGGAAGGTGTGTACTAGAGTGAAGGAAGGTGTGTGTACCAGAGTGAAGGAAGGTGTACAGAGTGAAGGAAGGTGTGTGTACCAGAGTGAAGGAAGGTGTGTACCAGAGTGAAGGAAGGTGTGTACTAGAGTGAAGGAATAAAACAGAGTGAAGGAAGGTGTGTGTACCAGAGTGAAGGAAGGTACCAGAGTGAAGGAAGGTGTGTGGTACCAGAGTGAAGGAAGGTGTGTGTACCAGAGTGAAGGAAGGTACCAGAGTGAAGGAAGGTGTATAACAGAGTGAAGGAAGGTGTGTGTGACCAGAGTGAAGGAAGGTATGATTAGAGTGAAGGAAGGTGTGTGTGTACCAGAGTGAAGGAAGGTGTGTACCAGAGTGAAGGAAGGTGTGTACCAGAGGAAGGAAGGTGTGTGTGACCAGAGTGAAGGAAGGTGTGTACCAGAGTGAAGGAAGGTGTGTGTAACCAGAGTGAAGGAAGGTACCAGAGTGAAGGAAGGTGTGTGTGCCAGAGTGAAGGAAGGTGTGTGTGTACCAGAGTGAAGGAAGGTGTGTGTACCAGAGTGAAGGAAGGTGTGTGTACCAGAGTGAAGGAAGGTGTGTGTGTACCAGAGTGAAGGAAGGTGTGTGTAACCAGAGTGAAGGAAGGTGTGTGTAGAGGAAGGAAGGTACCAGAGTGAAGGAAGGTGTGTGTACCAGAGTGAAGGAAGGTGTGTACCAGAGTGAAGGAAGGTGTAAAATTATGAGTGAAGGAAGGTGTGTGTGTACCAGAGTGAAGGAAGGTGTGTGTACCAGAGGAAGGAAGGTGTGTACCAGAGTGAAGGAAGGTGTGTACCAGAGTGAAGGAAGGTGTGTGTACCAGAGTGAAGGAAGGTGTACCAGAGTGAAGGAAGGTGTACCAGAGGAAGGAAGGTGTGTGTACCAGAGTGGAAGGAAGGTGTGTGTACCAGAGTGAAGGAAGGTGTGTAAAACAGAGTGAAGGAAGGTACAGGTGAAGGAAGGTTAGAGAAGGAAGGTGTGTGTACCAGAGTGAAGGAAGGTGTGTAAACAGAGTGAAGGAAGGTGTGTGTGTACCAGAGTGAAGGAAGGTGTACCAGAGTGAAGGAAGGTGTGTGTACCAGAGTGAAGGAAGGTGTGTGTGGACCAGAGTGAAGGAAGGTGTGTGTACCAGAGTGAAGGAAGGTGTGTGTGTACCAGAGTGAAGGAAGGTGTGTGTGTGTACCAGAGTGAAGGAAGGTGTACCAGAGTGAAGGAAGGTGTGTACCAGAGTGAAGGAAGGTGTGTGTACCAGAGTGAAGGAAGGTGTGTGTGTACCAGAGTGAAGGAAGGTGTGTACCAGAGTGAAGGAAGGTGTGTGTGCCCAGAGTGAAGGAAGGTGTGTGTACAGAGTGAAGGAAGGTGTGTGTGTACCAGAGTGAAGGAAGGTGTGTGTACCAGAGTGAAGGAAGGTGTACCAGAGTGAAGAAGGTGTGTGTACCCAGAGTGAAGGAAGGTGTGTACCAGAGTGAAGGAAGGTACCAGGAGTGAAGGAAGGTGTGTACCAGAGTGAAGGAAGGTGTGTGTACCAGAGTGAAGGAAGGTAAACAGAGTGAAGGAAGGTGTGTGTGTACCAGAGTGAAGGAAGGTGTATACCAGAGTGAAGGAAGGTGTGTACCAGATGAAGGAAGGTGTGTGTGTACCAGAGTGAGGAAGGTGTGTGTACCAGAGTGAAGGAAGGTGTGTGTACCAGAGTGAAGGGAAGGTGTGTGTACCAGAGTGAAGGAAGGTGTACCAGAGTGAAGGAAGGTGTGTGTACAGAGGAAGGAAGGTGTGTGTGTACCAGAGTGAAGGAAGGTGTGTGTAACAGAGTGAAGGAAGGTGTGTGTACCAGAGGAAGGAAGGTGTGTGGTACAGAGTGAAGGAAGGTACCAGAGTGAAGGAAGGTAACAGAGTGAAGGAAGGTACCAGAGTGAAGGAAGGTGTACCAGAGTGAAGGAAGGTACCAGAGTGAAGGAAGGTGTACCAGAGTGAAGGAAGGTGTGTGTGTACCAGAGTGAAGGAAGGTGTGTACCAGAGTGAAGGAAGGTGTGTGTGTACCAGAGTGAAGGAAGGTGTGTGAAACCAGAGTGAAGGAAGGTGTGTACCAGAGTGAAGGAAGTGGTGTGTGTGTACCAGAGTGAAGGAAGGTGTGTACCAGAGTGAAGGAAGGGTGTGTGTACCAGAGTGAAGGAAGGTGTGTACCAGAGTGAAGGAAGGTGTGTGTGGACCAGAGTGAAGGAAGGTGTGTACCAGAGTGAAGGAAGGGTACCAGAGTGAAGGGAAGGTGTGTGTGACCAGAGTGAAGGAAGGTGTGTGTACCAGAGTGAAGGAAGGTAAACCAGAGTGAAGGAAGGTGTGTAACCAGAGTGAAGGAAGGTGTGTGTACCAGAGTGAAGGAAGGTGTGTACCAGAGAAGGAAGGTGTGTACCAGAGTGAAGGAAGGTGGTGTACCAGAGTGAAGGAAGGTGTGTGTACCAGAGTGAAGGAAGGTGACAGAGTGAAGGAAGGTGTGTGTACCAGAGTGAAGGAAGGTGTGTACCCAGAGTGAAGGAAGGTGTGTGGAAACAGAGTGAAGGAAGGTGTGTGTGACCAGAGTGAAGGAAGTGTACCAGAGTGAAGGAAGGTGTGTGTACCAGAGTGAAGGAAGGTGTGTGTGTACCAGAGTGAAGGAAGGTGTGTGTACCAGAGTGAAGGAAGGTGTGTGTAGCTTCAACCTACTCCCTACCCTAACCTACCCCTACCATACCCGACCCTAACCTACCCTACCATACCCTACCATACTCCTACCCTAACCTAACCTCCTACCATACCCTACCATACCTGACTCTTAACCGTCCCCACCATACCCTACCATACTCCCCACTCCCTAACCCATCCTACTCCCTACCCTACCCTACCATACCCCAACCTAACCTGCTTAGTAGTCCTGCCTCTAATATTTCTTCTTCCTTCCTTCCTCTTCCTTCCTCCTCTTCCGTCCTCCTCTTCCTTCCTCCCTTCCTCTTCCCTCCTCCCTCCGTCCTCCCTTCCTTCCTCCCCTTCATCTTCCTTCCTTCTCCTTCCTCTTCCTCCCCTTCCCTCTTCCTTCCTCCTTTCATCTTCCTTCCTTCCTCTTCCTTCCTCCTTCCTCCTCTTCCTTCCTCCTCTTCCCTTCCGTCCTCCTCTCTCTCCTTCCTCCCTTCCTCCTCCCTCCTCCTCTCCTCTTCCTCCTTCCTCCTTCCTCCTCCTCCTCTTCCTTCCTCCTCTTCTTCCTCCTCCTTCCTTCCTCCCTTCCTTCCTCCTTCCTTCCTCTTCCTTCCTTCCTCCTTCCTTCCTCTTCCGTCCTCCTTCTTTCCTTCTTCCTCTTCCTTCCTCCCTCTTCCTTCCTCCTCTTCCTCTTCCGTCCTCCCTCTTCCTCCTCTTCCTTCCGTCCTCCTCTTCCTCCCCCTCCTTCCTTCTTCCGTCTCTTCCTCTTCCTTCCTCCCTTCCTCCCTCTTAACCCAAATATGTACGCTGAATATATCGATCTGAAGACCCGAGTGAAGAACTTTAAAACCAGATTCTACAGTTCCTCCTTGTCTGTCGGGGGAGGGGTGGTGGGGGTGTTCTTCAATGTTCTCTTATGTTCTCCGTTGCGTCTTAGTATGTTTATTTGTTATATACTACGTTATAATATGTTCTTCTTGTTATGTACCTGTATCTTAAAATTGTTTTGTTATTAATGACGTGTTTTATATGTTTTGCGCGAATGGGTCGGGCCGGTCAATGGGTCGGGTCGGGTCGGGTCGGTCGGGTCGGGTCGGTCGGGTCGGGTCGGGTCGGGTCGGGTCGGCCGGTCGGCCGGGTCGGGTCGGGTCGGTCGGGTCGGCCGGTCGGCCGGTCGGGTCGGGTCGGATGGGTCGGCTTGGCCGGGTCGGGTCAGGTCGGGTCGGGCCGGGTCGGGTCGGGTCGGGCTGGCCGGGTCGGGTCGGGTCGGGTCGGTCGGCCGGGTCGGGGTGCTGCTGTTGGGTCGGGTCGGGTCGGGTTGGCCGGGTCGGGTCGGGTCGGGTCGGTCGGGTCGGGTTGGGTTGGTCGGTCGTGGTCGGGTCGGGTCGGGTCAAGGCTGGTTGGGTCGGCCGGGTCGGTCGGGTCGGGTCGGCTGGTTGGGCTGCTGGGTTGCTGCTGGCTGGGTTGGGTTGCTGGGTTGGGTCGGGTCGGGTCGGGTCGGGTTGCTGGGTTGGGTCGGTCGGGTCGGGTCGGGTCGGCCGGGTTAAGGTTGCTGGGTTGGGTTGTTGGTTTAGGTTAAACCCTCAGACAGTAAAAACTTTCCATCCCTTTCGCTCTTAACATATTGGTTCTGTCGCTTTCTCACCCTAGCTGACATATTGGTTCTGTCAACTTCACCCTAGCGACATATTGGTTCTGTCAGCTTTCACCCTAGCTGACATATTGGTTCTGTCAGCTTCTCACCCTAGCTGACATATTGGTTCTGTCAGTCACCCTAGCTGACATATTGGTTCTGTCAGCTTCTCACCTTGCTGACATATTGGTTCTGTCAGCTTCACCTAGCTGACATATTGGTTCTGTCAACTTTCACCAGCTGGACATATTGGTTCTGTCAGCTTCTCACCCTAGCTGACATATTGGTTCTGTCTGCTTCTGCTTGACATGTTGGTCTGTCAGCTTCTCACCCTAGCTGACATATTGGTTCTGTCAACTTCTCACCCTAGCTGACATATTGGTTCTGTCAGCTTCTCACCCTAGCGACATATTGGTTCTGTCAGCTTCTCACCCTAGCTGACATATTGGTTCTGTCAGCTTCACCCTAGCTGACATATTGGTTCTGTCAGCTTTCACCTAGCGACATATTGGTTCTGTCAATCTCACCCTAGCTGACATATTGTTTCTGTCAACTTCTCACCCTAGCTGACATATGGTTCTGCAGCTTCCCTAGCTGACATATTGGTTCTGTCAGCTTCTCACTCTAGCTGACATAGGTTCTGTCAGCTTCTCACTCTCTAGCTGACATATTGGTTCTGTCCTTCTCACCCTAGCTGACATATTGGTTCTGTCAGCTTCTCACCTAGCTGACATATTGGTTCTGTCAGCTTCCTCCAGCTGACATATTGGTTCTGTCAGCTTCTCACCCTAGCTGACATATTGGTTCTGTCAGCTTCTCCTAGCTGACATATTGGTTCTGTCAGCTTCACCTAGCTGACATATTTGCTTCTGTCAGTAACACCATTGACCACAACACAAGGGTTGGGTTGGATTATACTATAAGCGCCTCTGTTAACAATAATAATTGTAAAGTGTGTGGCAATTATGGCCACTCAGGCCAGATGCTCAAGCCTATGTTGGTGGTATAGTGGTAACGTTTATCTCTCACCAATATGTGGTACGAGTCCCTTAGCTTGCCGGACACAGGTGAGATAGGTGTTAACAGGCGTGACCCACTACCATACATCACAGAGTCGACTTTCATCCTGTCCTAACACTGGATAGACCAACCACCCCAATAACACAACACACTTAACACAACACACACTCTAACACAACACACTCTAACTAACTCACTCTACCTAACACACACTCTAACACAACACACTCTACCACACACCACACAACACTCTAACACAACACACTCTAACAACACACTCTAACACAACACACACTCTAACACAACACACTCTACCACAACACACTCTAACACAACACACACTCTAACACAACACACTCTAACACAACACACACTCTAACATACACTCTACCACAACACACACTGCCTAACACTCTACCACAACACACACTCTACCACAACACACTCTAACAAACACACACTCTACCAAACACACACTCTACACTTTCCCACTTTCTAACACAACACACACCTCTAACAATACACACTCTAACTTCTTACACACTCTAACAACACACACTCTACCACAACACACACTCCTAACACAACACACACACACTCTACATACACACTCTAACACAACACACACACTCTACCACAACACACACTCTAACACAACACACACTCTAACACAACACACACTCTAACACAACACACTAACACAACACACACTCTAACACAACACCTCCCTAACACACTTTACCTCTAACACAACACACACTCTAACACAACCTTACACTCTAACACAACACCTCTAACCCCTGACACTCTAACACAACACACACTCTGCTGCTTACACACTCCTAACACAACACACACTCCTGCTCAACACACACTCCTAACACAACACACTCTGACAGCACACACTCCTAACACAACACACACTCTAACACAACACACCTCTAACACAACACACTCCTAACACAACACACTCTAACACAACACACACTCTACCAACACACACTCTAACACAGCTTACACACTCTAACACAACACACTCTAACACAACACCTCTAACACAACACACTCTAACTGCATACCTCCTAACACACATCTAACTACCAGCACACCACACTCTAAACACACACACACTCTACCACAACACACACACTCTGCTTACACTCTAACACAACACACACTCTAACACAACACACTCTACCTGACACACACTCTAACACAACACACTCTAGCACAACACACACTCTAACACACTTCTAACACAGCACACACTCTAAACACAGCACACTCTAACACAAGCACACTCTCTAACACAACACACACTCTGCTGCACAGCACACTCTGACACAACACATCTGGCACAGCACACACTCTGACTTGCAACACACTAACACAACACACACTCTAACACAACACACACTCTGCCACAGCACTCTAACACAACACACTCTGACTGCACACACACTCTAACACAACACACACCTCTACAACACACACCTAACACAACAACACTCTAACACAACACACACTCCTGTACAACACATAACACACCTCTAACACAACACACTCTAACACAACACACCTCTGCAGCACACACTCTACCACAACACACCTCTGCCTGATCTAACACAACACACTCTAACACAACACTCTAACACAGCACACACTCTGCCACAGCCTCTACAACACACACTCCTAACAAACACTCTAACACAACACACACTCTCACCAACACACTCTGCTTCTTGCTCTAACACAACACACACTCAACACAACACACTCTACCACAGCACACTCCTAACACAACACACTCCTAACACCCTTTGCTCCAACACAATACACTCTTAACACAACACACACTCTACCACAACACACCTCTAACACAACACCCTAACACCACACTCTACCACAACACACACTCCTAACACACACTCTAACAGCTTACACTCTAACAGCACACACTCTACAACACACACTCTAACACAATACACACTCTAACACAACACACTCTACCTCTCAACCTCTTACACCTACCACAACACACACTCTACAACACACTCTTAACACAACACACTCTATACAACACACATTCCTCCCTACACAATACACACCTAACACAACACACTCCTACCACAACACACTCTGTTTACAACACACTCTAACACAATACTGTGACATAACAGAACCTTTTAGGGACAGGTACAGATATAGTGTACACCAACTAAAAAAAATATTGGTCACTCGTGTCATATTGTACCACGCCGTAAGGATGTCTTAGTGGGTGTTCACAAACAGCAGCTCATTGTTCAACACTATGATGACTGATATATTAATACAATGGTCATATTATGTATCCAGTGAGTCAACACCTATGAAACGATTTGAATCTATTATTCTATATGGCGATATTCTGGCCACTGGGAGCTGAAATGGGCTATTGATGACCTCTTCTCTGTAGTCCTTTTGTACTGTAGCTCATAAGATAGATATGGGTGCACAATAAAATAGCCGTTAATATGGGTGCACAATAAACTAGCCGTTAATATGGGTGCACAATAAACTAGCCGTTAATATGGGTGCACAATAAACTAGCCGTTAATATGGGTGCACAATAAACTAGCCGTTAATATGGGTGCACAATAAACTAGCCGTTAATATGGGTGCACAATAAACTAGCCGTTAATATGGGTGCACAATAAACCTAGCCGTTAATATGGGTGCACAATAAACTAGCCGTTAATATGGGTGCACAATAAACTAGCCGTTAATATTGGTGCACAATAAACTAGCCGTTAATATTGGGTGCACAATAAACTAGCCGTTAATATGGGTTTAATAAACTGGCATTGTATGATTTTTTAATAAACTAGCCGTTAATATGGGTGCACAATAAACTAGCCGTTAATATGGGTGCACAATAAACTTAGCCGTTATATAGGTGCACAATAAACATCGCGTACAAACTATTGGAAGGGTGAATTGAGGGCGAGAATACACTGGCCTCTCGCCCGGTTATCTGGCCTCAGCCAGGGCCACAACACCCACCATGCTGACATAACACATTCACCTTCTACCTCTGTAACTACTAACTGTACCGATCTAATCTGGTAAGCCACAGTTCAGCAGGTGGGCTGATTCAGCAGGTGGGCCTGGTCAACAGGGAGGCCACAGTTCGAGGTGGTGGGCCGGAGTTCAGCAGTGGGCCACATATATTCCTTGCTCAGTCATCATCCTTTATCACGTTACAGCTACCCAGCTCTTATTAATTCCGGACCCATAATGACCCGGACCTATCTCTTACGATTGCCTAACCTGGCAACACAATCTGGCAACCTAATCTACTCGTAACGCAATTTAACGTAACCTAACCTAACCTAACCTAGCAACCTAATCTAGCACCTAATCTACTCGAACACGTTAACCTGACCTAACCTGTAACCTAACCTTACATAACCTAACCTATAACCTAATCTAGCAACCTAATCTACTCGTAACGTAATTTAACCTAACCTAACCTGCAGCCAACCTAACCTTCCTAGCCTAACACAACAACCTAACCCAACCTAACCTAACCTACCTAAACCTAACCTAACACCTAATCTACTCGTAACGTAATTTTAACCTAATCCCAAACCTACCTTAACCTAACCTAGCAGCCTAATCTATCCAAACGTCCTTAACCTAACTTACTGGAACGATTCACTCACTTCTTCCCCCCCTCCCCCTCCCCTCCCCCGTCCCCCTTAACACTCCCTCATCCCCTCACTCTCTCTCACTACTCCACCACCTCTTCCCTCTCCCCGCCTCTCTCCAACACCCCTCTCCCCTCCCCCTCCCCTTAACACTCCCTCATCCCCTCCTCTCTCTCACTACTCCACCACCTCTTCCCTCTCCCCTTATCTCTCCATACCCCCTCCCCTCCTCCTCCAATCACATCAGCAGGTGAAGTAGTGTGCCCCTTCCTACCTCTACCTCTTACCTCCTCTCGAAGCATTTGTGTGATCCTTACCCCTTCCTTACCCCCCTACCCTGATACCCTTCTCTTACTTCCCCTTACCTCTGTACCTCCCCTTCCCCCTACTGCCCTCCCTCCAACCTCACGATGGAGTAAGCTATGCCCCTCGCTCCCCTCCCTTGGCGTGAACCTGGAGACTGGACCGATAACACCAATCTCTTCTAGCTTAAGAGAACTGTGCAGGCCCCACACACACACACACACACGCGCGCACACACACACACATACACACACACACACACACACACACACACTGTTAGGCTTGCACGTTAGTTCTTCTCTTCACCTCCTGTGCCGTCCTACAGGTGTGTGTGTGTTGAGGTGCCCCTGCTGGGCCTATACACCTGTGTACACACCTGCCCTATACACACACCTTTACACACCTGTCCATAAGCACACCCGTTGCACACCTGCCTGCATGCATGCATATTTTACACCTGTCCACCAGTTCACACTTGTTTACACACCTGTTCATGCACACCTGTTACATACAAAGACCTTAGACGATGACATAATCTCTAACCACATAATGATCTCTCTCTCTCTCTCTTTTTCTCGCTCTCTCTCTCTCTCTCTCTCAGGTACGTGGTTTACCGAGGGCAAGGCATGGCACACCTGTATATATCTGACACACCTGAGCATAATTGACACACACATGGGCATTTCTGACACCTTAGAATATCTGACACACCTGGACATAGCTGACACACTTGGGTATATATGAGACACATGGGTATACCTGACACACCTGAACATACCTGACACCCTGAACATACCTGACCTTTTCATATCTAACGCATCTATACATATCACACACCTTGCCATATCTCACTCCTGACCATATCTGACACATTTGAGCACATGTAACACTCCTGACCATATCTGACACATTTGACACATGTAACACTCCTGACCATATCTGACACATTTGAGCACATGTAACACTCCTGACCATGTCTGACACATTTGAGCACATGTAACACTTCTGACCATATCTGACACATTTGAGCACATGTAACACTCCTGACCATATCTGACACATTTGAACACATGTAACACTTCTGACCATATCCTCACACATTTGAGCACATGTTAACACTCCTGACCATGTCTGACACATTTGAGCACATGTAACACTCCTGACCATGTCTGACACATTTGAGCACATGTAGCACTTCTGACCATATCTGACACATTTGAGCACATGTAACACTCCTGACCATGTCTGACACATTTGAGCACATGTAACCTCCTGACCATATCTGTACATTTGAGCACATGTAACACTCCTGACCATGTCTGAGCACATTTGAGCACATGTAACACTTCTGACCATATCTGACACATTTGAGCACATGTAACACTCCTGACCATATCTGGCACATTTGAACACATGTAACACTCCTGACCATATCTGACACATTTGAGCACATGTAACACTTCTGACCATGTCTGACACATTTTGAGCACATGCTA
>NW_024740816.1:0-59760 GCF_018991925.1 Homarus americanus | reverse complement strand
GAAGTGAACAAAAAGTTCTTCTATAACACCACTATTTTATTAGCCTTGATGATTTTCTTCAGCTAGATGGTCAGAGAACGTCAGCTTATCATCGATGACATCTCATATCCTTCTCTTGTATAGTGGTCATCTTGGATCGTGGTGTACATATGATATCCCTCTGGTCAGCAACTTTGTTCTTCCCATCTCATGTATTTACTTTTTTCAGATGAAAGTCTAGCATCCACTTCAGTCCAACTCTGATCCCATCCAGGTCCTCTTGCAGCATGTCAATCCTCATCTCGTTCTCTATTTTCCTGTAAAAATCTTGTGTAGTCCGTATATAGATATACCTCACTGTCGTGTACTGCTCTCAGGCAGGTCATTGATGGCAAGCATAAACAGCAGGGGGGTTGAGGACAGAACCCTGAGGGACCCCACTAGTGACCCTCTCTCCAGCTTTGGGAGATACTTCCATTTACCACAACTCTCCGTTTTCTCTTAGTTAAAAATTCCTTACCCAATCAAGATATTTTCCATCAATGCAATAACTAGATACTCTTTTTTTTCTAATAGTCTTTGGGGTACCTAGACCAAGTTTTCATGGTCAGCTTAATGATATCTGGTGTCCACAGCCTGAATGTCAATGGAGCAATTTCCGCCACCTGTCTAGCACCCCAATCAACTGTAGGACTGTTGACTCCGGGTCGAAATGGTCAAACTGCTTTGTCACTAAACAATCCATATTTTTCAAATGATATCATCTCTTCCCGCGTGATATTGGCTCCAATAATTTACAGATTACACTAGTTAGACTGACTGGCCTGTAGTTTCCTGGTTCACTTTTACTTCCTTCTATAGATAGCTGTGATATATGCACACGCCAGTCTCGGCATATTTCTTGAAAAGAGCTTAAGAAGATCCTCAGAGGCTGAAGTAGTTCCCTCCATCATCTCCTTAATGACTCTTTTTGGATGTAACCCATCTGGACTGGGAGACTTCTGTCTTTTTCAATTTTTGAATCACCTTCTTATTTTGCCCCTCGGTTATCTCCAGTGCTGAAAGCTGGCACGTCTTTCTTGTTGGCTGTTGGTATCCCCTATCTGGTTCCTTGATTAAACTTGTGACAATTGCCTGAGAGTACATCTGCCTTTTCTTGATCATTCACAGTCTTCTGTACTTTTTTCTCTCATCCTTGTAAAGACTAAATTCTAGCTTTGTTCTGTTTCTGTCTGTACATACTTCCAGAACACTTTTGGATTTTGCCTTCTTTTCTTTTTACTTTTATCCTTCGCTACTGGATCAGTTTGTTAGCCGCTACGATCGGTCACGCCTCTGATTACTTTTCCTTTTCATTTATCTTCTTCTACTGTCTGCCAGTCATTTCCCGGCGATCGGGTCACGTCTCTGTCACGACTGTTATAAATACTGCATGCACCGCCCTAAATGTACCTGAACCCGCTTCCAGTGTTGGTCAAGTCTTGTCTTGAAAGAGCTCACATCGTGCCATCACAACACTCTGGTGATTGTCCCCACCATTGTGGAGTTTCAATATTTCATGGGTTAAATAATTAGAAGGCATGTGAATTGTCAAATCACGAATTATATTTTAATTCGATTTAAAATGGAAATACTAGTTTGATTCCAGTAGCCAAGAAACACCGAAATACCCATAAACTTTTCCAAACTGCTTTAATAAACACTAAAATATCATACATAAGTTAATAAAAATGCAGTAACTTCCAAGCCTTTTCAAGTTCTGTTTCAAACTACAACCTTTATAATTTCTTTCCATTCTAAGGTAGGTGTATGGCCTACTGCAAATACGCCACGACACACCTTAGCTCGACTCACGGATCTTGAATCTTCTCTTTATGATGTCATCTGGCTCTAAACATCTCTTACCATCCAGACTATTTTTCTTTGTTTCTATACTGTTCTCCCCAACTCTACCAACTATTTAGAACTGTGACTATCTCAATTTCTTGCCATGAGTCGCTGTTATCCACACTCCTCTCAACACCCCAAAATCCTCTACCTAGGGGGATTCTCTAAATGTACATCACAGAGTTGTTTATTTCTGTAAGGATGACCCAGGTGGAGCTTTGAGGCCTCTTTTCCTCTTTTACTTAATAATTCAAAACAAATATCAAACACCATACATCTAAGTTCTTGATTGACACGATCAACTACTAACATTCTGATATTTGTTTTAATTCTCCATTATTCTATGCTCAATTTCTGCCCTTAGGTCTTCTCATCACAATCTTATTTTATTAAATCAGACTAGGCATGACCAATATCCCCAATCTCTCAAATGCCAAATTATGGCACCATCAGAGGGCAATCTACAACCCTTGGCGAATTCTTCTCTCATCTTTCCTTGGGATGAATGTTGCTTTTCCACCTCGGGATCGCTGGTATAAAGCAGACAGCATCACTGGGGGTTATGTTATAGGTGGTGTGAGTGCATTTATCCCATCTTCTGCCAAACTTCACTCTTCTCACAATGGCCCAAGAACTGTTTCTTCATCCAGTTGGGACTTGCATATAGCCTGCACTGTTGGGTGGATCTAGTGCTCTACACTTTGTATTGGAATCTAACAGCTATTTTCCACCACCAAAGCTGATACAGAGACTTCTGTAGTTTGTCAGGCTTAGATTAAAATCATAGAATTTATGTATATTTATCTTCTATCATTCTGCATGTTGAAACACACATGGACGATCACATGTTTGCTGTACTGTATTGGGGCAGGTTAGGTTAGGTTAGGTTTGGATAGTTAGTCAGAAAAGGTCACCCGGTAACTTATCATTGTGGAAGTTCGCTCCCATTGACGCATAAAGTATTTAGGTTGCTGTACCAATTGACATCGAGGTTAAGCATACGGGTTGCCCAATTATTATGGTCACGACACTACAAAGGGAGATTTCAGCAGTGGCACGAGTAGCATTCTCGCCAGCCCTGGCAGCAACTATGTCAGCTGAGACACTAGGAGAAAGTTCTTTCACTACAAACTGTATGATTCCACCTGTCTGGGCAGTTTATTGCAATAGTATGGGCGATAAAGGATTATTTTCTCCATGTTGCAATTCATACAAGATCAAGTCGATGGAGTTAAGGTTTGTTGAAGGCGACTCGAGACGATCTTGTCTGTATCTCAGTAAATGGCAGCGATTTTTCACGAAGAATGATGATACTGTAGTGAGTTACAATAGCTCATGTGGACAAGTGGCGGATATTAATGTAGCTCAAAGGCCCCACCCAGCATTTGGCAACAGGTTAGAGAAGTTGAGGAACGACGAGTCAACATATTTGCAAATTATAAATGTTTTGCATTCATGAAGATTTAAATAATTGTTGTTGAGCATTATACTAATAATGAATTTCAATCTATTATTAATATTAATTTGGTTAACTCCTGTGTTGGCACTGTGTTGTCATAGTGGGACTGACTGTATGTATGTGGTTGTGTTGGCTAGTATGTGGGAGTATTGACCAGGTATGTGGTAGTATTGGCTAGCTTTATGGTAATAGGTAGTATTTGCTAGCTATGTGGTAATATGAGGTAGTATTGACTAGCTATGTGGTTAGCACATGTATTGAATTAGTATTTGCTATAAGAAGTACCATTTTTGTCATTTTCACAATTGACTTTCTGAATAACCTAAATGTAAGGGGATATTGACGTGGAGGGGGGGGGGGTCAAGGAAGCAACAAGTATGAGAGAGAGAGAGAGTTGACTAGTGATGAGGCTATTTGTTGGCAGTGGGAAGGTCTTTAGAATGTTAAACCACTAGTGATGAGGCTATTTGTTGGCAGTGGGAAGGTCATTAGAATGTTAAACCATTTCTTAACTAGGGCTCTACACATCACTTGGTGGTTATGTTGCCTTTATTTATTTGTTTTACAATGAGTCTATTCATTACTTAGTGGTGATATCTCCTTCATTGTTTTAAAGTGATGGCTTGTGTACTGAACATAACACAGTACAGTACTTGTGTATAGTTAAGTTAGGTACGTGATTGTTATTTATAGTTTGTACTGTATTACAGTACAGTACTGTATATGATCCGCACTTTATACTTGAACGTTTGAGTTTTAGAAATAAAATATATATCGTATTACAATTATCTTTACTTAGCATCAAACACACACATTCTTTCTTACTTACTTCTCATTTCTTTTGTTTTTATAGCTATAACTTATTGGAAATTGGTAGAGAGAGGGCGGGGAGGGGGGTAAAGAAACTATTTTAACAGCCAAACTACTGTATCCCTACAATAGTTTAGTTTAGGCTTGCATTCCCTCGGGGCTCAGAATGGTATCTGCATCCCTGTAGTCCCTGCATATTGCAGTGTATCCATCGTTCGATGAGAACATCCTTGTGAAGGGTACATTGAGTGTACCATACGCTGTTTCATTTATCTGAGAACGTGAAGGGACTGTTCTTTTGTCTATGATCTTGAGTCTAACCTTGGTAGCCATGGTTTATTTGTTTGTGTCTTCCTAGCATGTATTAATAGTGGGTGATAAAGAAAGTTATTCAAGACCCTTCTTAGTGTGCCTATAGGCGACCCCCGGACAGTGGTGTAACTGCACTATCACTGCTTTTCCACTGCCGGATTGGCCTGTGTTCCCCCTACCTCCAACGGACACACACAATCCCACCTGCTGTGAGGTGTGCGTCACTGGAGGGGCTCTAGCACGAATACTTAAATATAAGCAGGTGCCTCGGCCAGGGTAAGTAAGGAAGGATTTCAGCAAGAGAAAGACCCCAAACCACGTCAGTACTGCCCATCAACAGCTGCCCTCCAGCAGGAGTGTGGGTCACTCACTCTACCTGTGGGGAGCACTAACTAGGGTTGACAGTCCTGAACGCTCATGAGGTAGTCCGGTGGCAGTCGTGGTCGTTTTCCAAAGGCGGAGGCCCCCAAGGGGCGTTGCCCCAAACAGGATTTCTGGGAAGTCCAGTGGTAGACAGAGAGGTCGAGTTGTAGTCCGGTCGTCAATGGTAGAAAGAAGGCTGGCTGCTTTGGCTCAAAAGGTATAAGGATTGTTTTAAGACACACTTGAAAAAGTGTCAAATTGACCCCCTCACCTGGGAGACGATTACTCCACACCATAACGCTTGGAGGAACACCACATGAGAGGGTGTCAATACAGTACTTTGAGTTAGTACGACTGCAAACAGAAGCAGTCAAGCACCAACGCTGGAAAGATGTTGCCACTGCCCCTCCCGCACTAGATGTAGTCCCTAACATGTACAACATCTGTAAACGACCCTGCCAGTCCCGTATCGGCCTCTTTCGTCACCTCAGAACTCGCCAACGAAGGTGACATCCCTAACAACTCATATCATTGTATCATAGCTGGATGATCGTCATACCCGATTCCGAGTGACAGCAAAGTGGTAATAGTAGGGTGGGTGGGGGTGTAGCATGAGGGAAAAGCTTTTGAAAAGTGAACGAAAATATATGAAGATCATCAACATGAGCATTAATCTTTTTGTTTTTACGTAGAACATATAGTAAGTTTTAGGTAATGAATGACATGTTTACTGTTGCAGGTTGTGTTGCGTGGTGAGAGTGGTGGAGCCATTGTGGGTGGTGGTGTGGGTGTAGCGAGCGATGAGATGGCCACACGTGACGGCAGGGAGGCGAAGGACTACACAACAGAGACGGGTAAATGTACCGTATAGCCGTTGATTCATATCCCAAGGTTTACACCAAGACTTCCCGAGCTTCATCGTAAAAGGTCCTTTACATTGGTCACCTAGGCCAGGTGTAAAGAGAGAACATGAGAGTACTGCAGTAGGTAATGTGTTATTAAGTCGGGACCATAGATTATGATCAGGGATTAACTCTGTCACTCTTATTAGGTCAGGTAAGGTTGTGGGAAAATGGGCAGGCCATGTGAAATCTGATTAGGTTTGGTATATTTGCATGAGGCAACTGACCCAAGACTTGACAAGTTAGTCCCATACTGTTGCCTTGTAATAGAGCCTAAGGTGCAGCTAAAGTTTTCTCCAAATGGCAGAATTTAAAACTATCAGTGAGACGAGGGTGAATTTTAAAGTATGTTGACGACATCACAAAGTGTTTGATGAGCTTATCAAAGAGGCCGTGGTTAAAATAGAGCTCTCATGTTGCTTGTACAACCTTTGTCTGTGAGGCATAATTTTCCTCAATGATGTATACTGTGTGTGTGTGTATATATATATATATATATATATATATATATATACACAGTATATATATATATATATATATATATATATATATATATATATATATATATATATATATATATATATATATATATATATATATATATATATATATATATATATATATATATATATATATATATATATATATGTATATATATATATATATATATATATATATATATATATATATATATATATATATATATATATATATATATAACGTCAACCCTCACTTTAAAGTTAATGTAACCCACAGGGTATCAGTGAAAGTGAGAAACGTGTAAAGTGAATACCATAACATATGGGATTAAATGAAATAGAGACCGGCTGACCCCCAAACTCCACTTTTTCCAACTCAATACCTATGTTCTAGTAAAAATAACATCTTAATTTTATGATGGTACATGGACACAATTAATACTTAAGAGAAATAGAGAAATACAGTCATGAAGTTAATGTCCATTCAAATAATGGACTTGTAGGGTTACGTGATATTATGTTGTCTAGCACTCAGGATGGATGGATGGAAACTCTAAGGTGGTGGTTTTCTTATATAATATAAGTTATATGAAAGACAGTCTGGTGCTGGAGATGCCTTGTTGGAGAGCTGCTCAGTAGACACGTTCGGTGAGTAGCGTGCTGAAGGAGGTAGATGTGCAGGAGCTTCGTTAGAGGCGATGTTGCCTGTTGCTGGCCTCCAGGTTGAATGAGAGCTGGACAGCGAGGAGCTTGCTTGAGGAGGTATTTGCTGTTCAGGAACCGAGGCCAGAATGAATCTTAATGGAGAGACAGAGCTTATATACACAGCAGCCGGAAGTAAATCCGTGGGAACTCGCCGGTTTCTTGACTCCGCTGCAAGGATACGGTATGACGCCCCCCGGGCCGCTCGTTTGGTTGCTAGGATACTGTCGCATTGGAATGCGGATACGCAGTTGTAGAGGAGACGTCCATCAATATCCCTTCAGGCGGTGTAGGAGACTTGTTGTCTGCAGAGTTGCTTAGCACATGTGAGGCAGGGCAGTGCATGCCTTATGAGACACAACGGCGATGGCGTGGATGAGCCGGTCACTGGATACAACTGTCTATATACAAACTATCTGCGGGAGAAGAGAGGAGAAAAGGGTGTGTGGAGGCGATGAATGTTGTGTTTCCCTCACGGCAGGTACAGAGTCGTCAGATGCGCCTGCTGGGGTGTGAGCCTGGGTCAGGAGCAGGGCTGCGTCAAGAAGCGGATGAGGCTCGTGACAGCAGCTGGGTCCACGACAGCAGCAGGGTGCAGGACATTAGCAGGAGTACCTGGAGGGAGAAAAGAGGGGTGTGTGGGTCCGCACTCAGGAACAGAGGTCGCGTCAGGGCGGCAGGGGTTACTGCTGGGCCGGGGTCGGCGTTTGAGGCAGGACGGGTGTGCTGGGGTCGTCAGATGCGCCTGCTGGGGTGTGGGCCTGGGTCAGGAGCAGGACTGCGTCAGCAGAAGCGGATGAGGGTCGTGACAGCAGCTGGGTCCACGACAGCAGCAGGGTGCAGGACATTAGCAGGGAGTACCTGGGGAGGAGAGGGTGTGTGGGTCCGTACTCAGGAACAGAGACCGCATCAGGGGCGGCAGGGTTACTGCTGGGCCGGGGTCGGCGTCTGAGGCAGGACGGTGTGCTGGGTCGGTAGGATGTGGTGCCTGGGGCAGGAAGAGAAGCTGGTGTCTGCTTAGAGTAGCAGAGCTGCTCTAGGTGTCTAACCTGCGTGTAGAGACAGTAGTTGTAAAGCCGATGAGAGCTGCTTGTGTGGATAAGCCAGTCTTCCATGCTGCTTGATGACTGGGAGCGTGATCTTCCCTCCATCCTGTGTGAGTGCGAATCTCCAGGAGTCACCATTTGTAGGGTTACGTGATATTATGTTGTCAAGCACTCCAGATGGATGGATGGAAACCTAAGGTGGTGGTTTTCTTATATAATATAAGTTATATGAAAGACAGTCTGGTGCTGGAGATGCCATGTGGTGAGGAGCTGCTCAGTAGACACGTTCGGTGAGTAGCGTGCTGAAGGAGGTAGATGTGCAGGAGCTTCGTTAGAGGCGATGTTGCCTGTTGCTGGCCTCCAGGTTGAATGAGAGCTGGACAGCGAGGAGCTTGCTTGGAGGAGGTATTGCGTGTTCAGGAACCGAGGCCAGAATGAATCTTAATGGAGAGACAGAGCTTATATACACAGCAGCCGGAAGTAAATCCGTGAACTCGCCGGTTTCTTGACTCCGTTGCAAGGATACGGTAGCAGCGTGACGCCCCCCCGGCCGCTCGTTTGGTTGCTAGGATACTGTCGCATTGGAATGCGGATACGCAGTTGTAGAGAGACGTCCACTACACATTCCCCTTCCCTCCAGGCGGTGTAGGAGCCTTGTTGTCTGCAGGGTTGCATAGCACACGTGAGGCAGAACGGGCGGTGCATGCCTCATGTGAGACAACGGCGATGGCGTGGATGAGCCGGTCGCTGGGGACAACTGTCTAGATACACAATATCTGTGGGAGTAAAAAGGGAGAAAAGGGTGTGTGGAGGCGATGAATGTTGTGCTTTTCTCACGGCAGGTACAGAGTCGTCAGATGCGCCTGCTGGGGTGTGTGGGCCTGGGTCAGGAGCAGGGGCTGCGTCAGCAGAAGCGGATGAGGGCTCGTGACAGCAGCTGGGTCCACGACAGCAGCAGGGTGCAGGACATTAGCAGGGAGTACCTGAGGGAGAAAAGAGGGGTGTGTGGGTCCGCACTCAGGAACAGAGGCCGCGTCAAGGGGTTACTGCTGGGCCGGGGTCGGCGTCTGAGGCAGGACGGGTGTGCTGGGGTCGTCAGATGCGCCTGCTGGGGTGTGTGGGCCTGGGTCAGGAGCAGGGGCTGCGTCAGCAGAAGCGGATGAGGGCTCGTGACAGCAGCTGGGTCCACGACAGCAGCAGGGTGCAGGACATTAGCAGGGAGTACCTGGGGGAGAAAAGAGGGGTGTGTGGGTCCGTACTCAGGAACAGAGACCGCATCAGGGGCGGCAGGGGTTACTGCTGGGCCGGGGTCGGCGTCTGAGGCAGGACGGGTGTGCTGGGGTCGGTAGGATGTGGTGCCTGGGGCAGGAAGAGAAGCTGGTGTCTGCTTAGAGTAGCAGAGCTGCTCTAGGGTGTCTAACCTGCGGTGTAGAGACAGTAGTTGTAAAGCCGATGAGAGCTGCTTCTGTGTGGATAAGCCAGTCTTCCATGCTGCTTGATGACTGGGAGCGTGATCAGTTTCTCCTCCATCCTGTGTGAGTGCGAATCTCCATGAGTCACCATTTGTAGGGTTACGTGATATTATGTTGTCAAGCACTCAGGATGGATGGATGGAAACTCTAAGGTGGTGGTTTTCTTATATAATATAAGTTATATGAAAGACAGTCTGGTGCTGGAGATGCCATGTGGTGAGGAGCTGCTCAGTAGACACGTTCGGTGAGTAGCGTGCTGAAGGAGGTAGATGTGCAGGAGCTTCATTAGAGGCGATGTTGCCTGTTGCTGGCCTCCAGGTTGAATGAGAGCTGGACAGCGAGGAGCTTGCTTGGAGGAGGTATTGCGTGTTCAGGAACCGAGGCCAGATTGAATCTTAATGGAGAGACAGAGCTTATATACACAGCAGCCGGAAGTAAACCCGTGGGAACTCGCCGGTTTCTTGACTCCGTTGCGAGGATGCGGTAATAGCAGCTGGTGACGCCCCCCCTGGGCCGCTCCTTTGGTTGCTAGGATACTGTCGCAATTGTCGCATTGGAATGCGGATACGCAGTTGTAGGGGAGACGTCCACTACAGACTCAACTCCCTCCCCCTCTTCTCACACTACACTGGCTCTTCCCTCTCTGAGAAATTTTTTGGGGAAAACTACTAGGTTTTAAGGTATATCGGGTAGTAATAAATAATAAATCAGACTAAAGTTAGGATAATATAATTGATATTGCTGGATTCCTTGTAAGACCAGGAATATTTTGAATATAAATGTCATATATTTTGCACAAAAGATAACATATTTACGCAGAGTAAACATTACATCTAAAATTTGTATGTCTAATGCAAAATCTATGATGTTTGTATTCAAAATGATCATCAAATTGTAAGAATTCCAGCAATGTAAATTATATTCTGGCCGGGTAATTTGTATGAATTTCATGAGCTGAAACAAATATCTTCAGTTAATAAAAAAAAAAAATATATTCTTCACACCGTGCCAGATGGTCGGTCGGTCCCTCCCTCCCTCCTCCCAACCCCCCAACCAACCCTCCCTACCAGATAAATGTGTGGGAAAACCAGACTATTTACCTTTTTAGTAATAAATAATAAATTAGACTAAAGTTAGGATAATATAATTGACATTGCTGGATTCCTTGTAAGACCAGGAATAATTTGAATATAAATGTCATATATTTTGTACAAAAGATAACATATTTACTCAGAGTAAACATTATATCTAAAATTTGTATGTCTAATGCAAAATCTATGATGTTTATATTCAAAATGATCATCAAATTGTAAGAATTCCAGCAATGTTAATTATATTCTAGCCGGGTAATTTGTATGAATTTTATGAGCTAAAACTTATATCTTTATTAAATAAACAAAGAAATATTCTTCAAGGACACTATCTGTCAATACTCCACCCTAGCTGGGTCGGTCCCTCCCTACCAGAGAAGCTTTGGGAGAAAATAGTATATTTACATTTTTAGTAATAAATAATACCTCAGACTAAAGTTAGGATAATATAATTGACATTGCTGGATTCCTTGTAAGACCAGGAATATTTTGAATATAAATGTCATATATTTTGCACAAAAGATAACATATTTACTCAGAGTAAACATTATATCTAAAATTTGTATGTTTAATGCAAAATCTATGATGTTTATATTCAAAATGGTCATCAAATTGTAAGAATTCCAGCAATGTAAATTATATTCTGGCCGGATGATATATGATGTATATAGTGATGATGGATGGTGTTATATGTAGTAATGATGGATGGTTCTATATGTAGTGATGGTGGATGGTGTTATATGTAGTGATGATGGATTGTGTTATATGTAGTGATGGTGGATGGTGTTATATGTAGTGATGATGGATGGTGTTATATGTAGTGATGATGGATGGTGTTATATGTAGTGATGATGGATGGCGTTATATGTAGTGATGATGGATGGTGTTATATGTAGTGATGATGGATGGTGTTATATGTAGTGATGGTGGATGGTGTTATATGTAGTGATGATGGATGGTGTTATATGTAGTGATGATGGATGGTGTTATATGTAGTGATGATGGATAGTGTTATATGTAGTGATGATGGATGGTGTTATGTAGTGATGATGGATGGTGTTATATGTAGTGATGATGGATAGTATTAATGTAGTGATGATGGATGGTGTTATACGTAGTGATGATGGATGGTGTTATATAGTGATGATGGATGAGTGTTATATGTAGTGATGGATGGTGTTATATGTAGTGAAGATGGATGGTGTTATATATGTAGTGATGATGGATGGTATATGTAGTGATGATGGATGGTGTTATATGTAGAGATGATGGATAGTATTATATGTAGTGATGCTGGATAGTGTTATATGTAGTGATGATGGATGGTGTTATATGTAGAGATGATGGATAGTGTTATATGTAGTGATGATGGATGGTGTTATATGTAGTGGTGATGGATGATATATGTAGTGGTGATGGATGGTGTTATATGTAGTGATGATGGATAGTGTTATATGTGTGATGATGGATGATGGATGGTGTTATATGTAGTGATGATGGATAGTGTTATATGTAGTGATGATGGATGGTGTTATATGTAGTGATGATGGATGGTGTTATATGTAGTGATGATGGATAGTGTTATATGTAGTGATGATGGATGGTAGTGATGATGGATGGTGTTATATGTAGTGATGATGGATAGTGTTATATGTAGTGATGATGGATGTTATATGTAGTGATGATGGATGGTGTTATATGTAGTGATGATGGATGGTGTTATATGTAGTGGTGATGGATGGTGTTATATGTAGTGATGATGGATAGTGTTATATGTAGTGATGATGGATAGTGTTATATGTAGTAATGATAGATAGTGTTATATGTAGTAATGATGATAGTGTTATATGTAGTGCTGATGGATGGTGTTATATGTAGTGATGATGGATGGTGTTATATGTAGTGATGATGGATGGTGTTATATGTAGTGATGATGGATGGTGTTATAGGTAGTGATGATGGATAGTGTTATATGTAGTGATGATGGATAGTGTTATATGTAGTGATGATGGATGGTGTTATATGTAGTGATGATGGATGGTGTTATATGTAGTGATGATGGATGGTGTTATATGTAGTGATGATGGATGGTGTTATATGTAGTGATGATGGATAGTGTTATATGTAGTGATGATGGATAGTGTTATATGTAGTGATGATGGATAGTGTTATATGTAGTGATGATGGATGGTGTTATATGTAGTGACGATGGATGGTGTTATATGTCGTGACGATGGATGGTGGTATATGTAGTGATGATGGATGGTGTTATATGTAGTGACGATGGATGGTGTTATATGTAGTGACGATGGGTGGTGGTATATGTTATCCTCTGAAACAATATGAATTGTTCCTTCTGTTACGATAAGGCAACTATTAATATTCGTCTACTATGTCATTTAACCAATATATATATATATATATATATATATATATATATATATATATATATATATATATATATATATATATATATATATATATATATATATATCTTGATGAAATCACACGGGAAAAGGGAAACAACGGAGCACCTTAGCTTTCGTCTTTATTCAAGACATCTTCAGAGGCAACTGGATTACATGGACAGAGAGAGGCTTAAATATACAGGGTGACCTTAAAAACATGAGGTGAGGTCATAATGATGTCATCTACCTGTGTGTAAATGAGGCAGGTTAGGTTAGGTTAGGTTTTTTCCGTGCCTTTTTATGTGTGACTTTTTCTTGTGACTTTTTTCCTGGATTCGTTGTAACAATGCTGAGGAAGATGGGGCTTCAAAGCTTACATATAACATCCCCCTGAGTAGTCGTAAGTTTGTGTGACATAAGTCATCAAACATGGGTGTGCCCAAGGGCCAATTTTGTTTTGAATATTGAGTCGCAGCAAAAAAAGTGCTCAAGTTATGACCAACTCTGGGAAATGGGACATCTTAATTATTTTTGAGTATCCAGCCCCTGATTACAGTGTAACTCCTCCCACCCCGTTTTACTAAACTTGCGAAAAGTCAAATTTAAAAAAAAAGTTGTTTACCATAAAAACGTCCAAATACTTTCAACAACAACAATCATTGGTACCCGGTATACCACGACTAAATTTACTCGACTTATGTACTGTATTGCAGTACAGTACATTTTGACATACAGTAATCCCCAACTAATGTGTTCTGTAACAGTCATCATTTTGTTAACTATTTCAGTCAGAACTACATTAATAGGTTTGAAATACTGTAGCAGCCATGTCTTCGTAAATTTGTTTGTTTAGATGTAGATTAGGTTGTTAAAGCTTATCTAACTTGGTTAATAATGTTCAAGTTTATCAAACACAGGCATGGTACCGTATAGTACAGTAGTCGGTGATAAAACTTATCCTACACAGGTATGTTTTGTACTTTTTTGTTCAAGCTTATCTATCTCAAACATGATAAAGTATTAAAGCTTACATGACAAAACCATTCTAAAAAGTGTAACTAACCAACTCATGGCTTTTGTCTCAAAATTTTATACAATTTAAAACCTGGGGTCATGGTTTTAAATTCATATCTGATTTAGTACAGTATGTTAAGCATTGATAAACCAGGTCTTGGTACAGCATGAAAGATGGCCAATATTAGAGTTACAAGAACAGGACTGCTAACCATTTTCCTAACTCAAATTATCCGAATTAAACCAAACTAAACCTAAGATAGTTTGGGTTAGGCTTGGGTAATTTATGTGGTAAAAAACTAAATAGGTTTGCTGCTCTGTTCTGGGTAATACTTCAATAATGATGCTTGTGTAATTACTGTACTGCAAAATCTTTACTTTGGTATTTTCTTTTCCAGGCACTTTCTATTCTCTCTAATTGCATTCTGGGATTCTATATGCACTTAATTTTCCTCTGGTAAAATATATCACAGACAATGCAATATAGTAATTTAACAAATCTAGTACGGTATATACATTTTTTTCTAATGCTTCTTAATAGTAATAATTCGGTTATTATACATGAATATCTTAAAGTGGTGGATTGCTTCTGCATTTTAACCTTCAGTTTTAACCTCTTTTTAGGAAGTCTTTCTTTTTTTGTTTTGCTGTTCTAACTCCTTCAAACTGTATTGGTGAAACAGCATGGGTGACGGTCTCTCTCTATCTCCCACACAGAGTCAGTCCGGTTTGACAATGAAAGTTACCTTCAACTACCAGAAAACCACAAGAGGGTAAGCCAAGTACGCATATCCGCTGCTTTTGTGAGGGGGAGAGCTAATTTTGTTTTTGTCCTTTTTTTCTTTAATGAGGAGGGGGACTTGCCTATGTTCCATTGAGTCATTGGCCTGAAGCTCTATTGATCTGAAAGTTTAGTACAGCATAGTAAAACCTTTGAAGCAGTGAACCACTGGAATATAGTCATATCCTTTCTTTACTGTTGTACATATATGTTTGTGATATATGATAATAATATGTACATAAATATTTTGTGTTTGTGTGTGACATACATGCTTATTACATGAGATTCATGAGCTACAGTGCATGATCAATGATTTATTAATAAATACTACACATGTTGATTGCACATACATAATTCAAGAGATATTGTACATAAATTCGTGACTGCTTGACTGCTTTTATATACTACTGTACCATAACTGTTATTATTGTGTAGGTATGAGGTGACAACAGTTTACATTGATACATACTGTACTATATTGTGCTACATCACTATTTAGTGATAAGTGATAGCATTAGTAACTGACTCCGTTAATGGGCCATACAACACCATGAATAATCATGTAAAGTGTAATTCTTTCACCTTGCAAAAGGAAGTGTAATAGCTCGAATATTTGGGCAGTAACATTGCCAATTCAGGTAAAGCATTTGCTGACTTCATTTGAGTATATAAACTGATCACCCTAATTCTGTTTGGCATAATGAAATTGAGATTACTCTTGCAAGACATCCACAGGGCCAGGTGACTTTACCTAACTTTTACCTCATGGCCACCCACTAGAGGTTGGCAGTGGTCTGTGTAGGATCCCTCCATTGGCTTTGATAATTTTGTCTAGGAGTACTGTATTTTGAAATGCAGTATTGTTTTCGGTTCCACAGCTTGAACTGGTGACCATTCCATAGATTTACCACCCTCTGTGTGAAGTAGTATTTCCCTATGTTGTTCTGCATGATAATTTGTCAAGCGTGAAGTTATGTCATCTCGTGTTGGTGGTACGTGACATCACCAAAAATGGCCCGGGTTCATGTTTACCATCCATCTCAAGATTTTGAATGTTTCATTGAGATCTGCCTTATTGTGTCTTGTTTGAATCTCAAAGGGCTCTAGAATTGTTTTGGATTTTCCAATTTAGCTGGATTTTGACTACAAAGTACTGTACTGTACAGTATATGGTTTTCAACCCAATGTAATGCAGTACATACTGTACCTTCAACTGATGTGCAACATTGCCTTGTTACTGTCACATCGCTCTGACCCTTTTTGCCTCATTTATACATGGGGTGGAAGGTGAGACAGAGGCATCACTCTACTAATGGTTGAGCAGTTGAGACGTATGTGCAGTCAAGGTTGTTGTAGCTATTCAGTACTTATCTGGTGAATTTCTCTTGACAGGTATTGTATGATGGCAAACTTGCAGCTGCGATTGTATTTATGTATAATCCAGTGGCCACGGACTCTCAACTCTGTCTACAGTCTGCCCCAAAGGGTAACCCGTCCTTTTTCGTCCACAACCCCCATGCACTCATGCTTCAGGTGAGTCATCTGTGCTATCCATGTTATCTTAATTCAGGAATATATAAAATTTTACTCAGGAGTTGATATACTTATAAACAATCAAGAAGTAATATGAAAAATGTCTTGGGAGTTAAGATTTCCCTGGTCTCCTAGGTGTACATTAATTCGTTGTGGGAAAGAACCGCTGTACAGTATACAGTTCAGTATTAGTGTTTCTTTTTAAGAGGATGAAATACTGTACTGTATAAAGGATAGACCCATTTTCCATGTGTTTACTGTAGTACGGTAAAGTTCACCAGACAAACAGAAAATCATACAGAGTTTAGAAGCTGTGAGGTTGCAGCACTTATCAAACTGTGTGAATTATAACATGATTTATTAATACAGATAACAAAATATATGATGTGTAAGGTACTGTAAACACTTACATAGAGAGAGTGAATATGTGTATAAACACACTACTTAGGGCTCACAACTTCCTACACCAGGAATTGCTTTCGTTTAATGGAAAATGACTGTAGAAAAAATATCCCTTTGCTCAGCTTTCTGAAAGATGCCAGGACTCAAAGAATATCAAAGGGTCAAAAAGAATGTGCAATAAAATTTGCTGTGTAATAATGAATGAATTGAAGATGCTACTACAGTATGTAATTTAGCACTTCCCTCACACTTGGAAGTCTTCTATTACAAAATGTAATGTAACAATTGTTTCCCCCCATGAGAAAATTGTTTTTCAGGGATAATCAATCCTTAAAGTTACCTGTCCTTTTCATAATGTAATATAATCCCAGGGATAATTTAGTTTTATATGATTCTGGTTTTTCCTCCCAAGCATAACTTCAATCTTTGTGTTTTAGGATGTGAAAGCTGTGGTGACTCACAGCATCCACAGTACTCTGAACAGCATGGGTGGTATCCAGGTGCTCTTTCCACTGTTTCAACAGCTTGACCTGCCTCATGACACACCCCCAGCCATCAATGACTACTACAACACCAACAAAGACCCCTCACTAGGGTCAGTTTGTCTTGGTACTGAATGTTTTGAAAAGGTTCAGTTTTGTCATCTAGGTGTAGACTTCTGGTAGGCTGATACTGTAGCTTGTTAGATTCCTTGCTGTCTGAACTTATTTCTTTTATTGAGATTCAATTGCAGTACAGTATAACCTTGTGGCGATCTGTGGTGTAATGGTCAGCATGCTCGCCTTGCAAGTGAGCGGATCCGGGTTCAATCCCAGAGCAGGGTGGAACTATGGGCAAGTTTCCTTACACCATTTGCCCCCGTCTACCCAACAGTAATTCGGAACCTGGATGGTTTTTTTTTTTTTTTTTACGGGAATTAGCCCACCCGGGCACAGGTCAAACGACCCACAACGGAGCCTGGGGGCAAAAAAAAGAACTGAAAGAAATTGAAAATATAGAAAAAAACGTTATACTGTATTAATCTACACCACGAAGATGCCGGAAAACCAGCTTTTTAAAGTGAGACAGATTGTAAGAGCATGGAAACACAGAAGAAGGCAGAGCATTCCACAGTTTGGCTGTGTGAGGAAAGAAGGAGGTACTATAACGGGTTATTCTCGTGTGACCGACATCCACAGAGAAATGGTGGGCACCGCGGGCAAGACGTGTGTTACGAACCCACGGCCTTGCCGGCGGTACACAGGATGCCAAATCCACTGAACATTGCCCGTTAAAGTACCTGTAAAAGAGAGAGAGTGAAGCAAATTGCGGCGAAGAGAAAGGGAAGAGAGATTGTCGACAAAAGGAGGAGAGTTAATAAGACGAAATGCCTTTGATTCCACCCTATCTAATAGTTGGACAGAAGAAGAGCCACCCCAGATATGAGAGCAGTACTCCAAGTTAGGACGAATGAATCCCTTATATACTTGGAGCAACTGCTCAGGAGTGAAGTAGCTGCGGCATCTGTACAGCATTCCCAACTTTCGGGAGGCAGCTTTAGTTATACTAAGGATGTGTGATTTCCAGGACATATTGGAGGAAATGGTGAGGCCTAACATATTTATTTCAGAATTTGGGAGGATGATAGCGTCCTGAAATGTAATTGGTGGGAGATCGTCTACTTTACAAAGTGTAATTGGTAAATATTGAGTTTTGTTACTATTGAACTTAACCAAGTTTGTATCTCCCCATTCAGAGATGCTGCACAGATCCGCGTTGATAGAAGTAATGATATCAGTTCTAGAAACAGATCTAGTTTGAGAGTTAGGAGGAAGGGGAAAATGTGAGGAAGAGTGAAGAGTAGAATTATCGGCGTAAGAATGGATAGAATTAGTTGTAGTGTGAAGTAAATCATTGATAAAAAGAAGAAGAGAGTTGGTGAGAGAACAGAACCCTGTGGGACGCCACTATTGGTAGAGAAAGAGCGAGAAATCGATCCCTCGACAACAACTGCCATGGATCGATTCTCAAGGAAGCTAGAGATGAGAGAACAAAGTGGGGGAGAGAAACCAAAAGAGGGAAGTTTAGATAGCAAAGACTTGTGCCATACCCTGTCAAATGCTTTGGAGATGTCGAGGGCCACGACAAAGGTTTCCCCATAATCCCTAAGAGAGGATGACCAAAGATGGGTGCAGATTGTGTTCTGGGGTAATGGTTATCCAGTGCAATTGGCGAGTTATCCGGTCTTCTCGGACTATTCCTTGACATTGGGTCATGCAACTTGTTAACTTAGGGTGTGGTTGTTGTGTTGGCGACGGCTTCTACACCTCAAATAAATTACCGCCAAGGTGACCCAAGGGCCGGCCATCCTTGTTACAAGAGGGCCAACCAATTTAACCTTTCCCTTGTAGTGGATTCTTCCCCTACAAACGTTTGTCGCTGCGTAGCCGACCCCGCAAATTCCCCAGTGTATGCCTCGTGGTCTAGGTCAACCAGCGCCGCCATACATCACGGAGGTCAACTATTAAGCCACGCCTACCTCCGCTATATAAGACCTGACCTCGTGGTGACCCGAGACAGCACGGCTTTCGAAAAAACCGAGGAACCAATACAGCAATAGCATTAATATATGAATCAATCGCAAATGCTGCAAGTAACAAAGAACAATGTAATATAATTCTAAGAGATGTTTCAAAAGCATTTGATAAAGTCTGGCATGAAGGAATGAAGTATAAAATAATCAAATTGAACATGCCTACAAACATCACAGCACTACTATGTAATTTCTTAGATAACAGAAAGGCCAAACTAATCATTGACAACCATCTAGGACAAACCTTCAACCTTTATAGCGGAGTTCCCCAAGGCAGCAATATATCACCAACGTTATATACTGTATATACGGCAGATATGCCGCAACCACGGCAATCAGAATATATAGCATATGCAGATGATGTTACACAGATAATCAGGTACCCGGGAAAATCAAAACAAATGATGGCCATTAGAACATGCAGAGAAATAGAGTTAATAAACAACTATGAACGAAAATGGAAGATAAAAACCAATGTCCAAAAACTCCAAATAATTCACATCGCGAAAACGAACCCATGCCCTATTATTATCAACAATCAACAAATACCATATGTTGCCAAGGGAAAAACATTAGGACTCAAAATATCCAGAAGTGGAATAATCCCTCACATTAATGAAAGAATAGCTATGGCAAGAACCCAACTTACAAAACTCAGAAGATTCCTCCAACTGGACACCAACACGCAATTGCACCTATATAAAGCACTGATCAGACCACACTTAGAATACCCTCCGATACCTCTGAACACAATTGCAAGAACTAATCAACTTAAATATCAAGCAGTACAAAATATAGCCCTCAGAAGAGCGGCAAAACACCAACCACCATACACACAAACAGTACAAGACATACACATAGAACACGGTATAGACCCACTCAACATCAGAATACACACCCAAGCAAAAGCAATATGGGAAAAAATCCAGCAAGAACAGGATCCCATACTAAACAAATTAATTGAGGAAAACAACAATACAACACACAGTTGGTGGCCTAGAAGCAGGAAAAATGATAATGAAGAACCAGAGCCTCTATATACACAATAACAACAAAATAACAACAAATAAGAACCAAAAAGATGGGCACAACTCTCCAGTCACACAAGGACCTGGAGGGACCCCACAAATAAACAGAGACCTAAATAGTTAAAAAAAAAGAAAAAAAAGATGGGGATCATCCCTACAGTGCCACAAGGACCTGGAGGGACCCCCCCCCACCCTAAGATAATATGCCCCAAGGACAACTCGGAATAACTTAGCTTAGCTTGGCTGAGACCGGCCTTCCCTAACCCCATGAACCTCTAATGCAGCACAGTTACGGAAGACAAAAAAACCCGTCTCCGCAAGGTGGATAGCCCACCTGCTGTTAACCTTCTCCTTTACTTCCCACTTCTGAACTTTACCTTGTACTTTTATCCTTCTCCCACTCTCAGAGCTACTGCTCTCTTCTCTCCGTACAACCAACCAACCAACCACTCTCTTTTCTACCTACACCAACCAGCCAGCAACACCTCCTCCTCCTCCGCCTGCCTGGCGGTCCTCGCTCCCGCCGGCGAGCATGGCGACCCACAGGCTGGTCCTCCTCTGAGCATCCTCACCAACCAGCTCTCTCTACATCACGCTTGTAACCATGCTGCCTTCCCAGCACCAAGCTGCATTGTACATCCAATACAACATGTATATAGAGAGCACATTGTGAGTTTCCTTTCTCCATTCCATCCTGAGTGTGAACCAAACATCCTTGAACCCCACAAATGGTGACTCCCGGAGATTCACACTCACACAGGATGGAGGAGAAACTGATCATGCTCCCAGTCTTCAAGCAACATGGAAGACTGGCTTATCCACACAGAAGCAGCTCTCATCGGCTCTACAACTACTGTCTCTACACCGCAGGTTAGACACCCTAGAGCAGCACTGCTTCTCTAAGCAGACACCAGCTCCTCTTCCTGCCCCAAGCACCATGTCCTACCGACCCCAGCACACCCGTCCTGCCTCAGACGCCGCCCCCGGCCCAACAGTAACCCCTGCCGCCCCTGATGCGGCCTCTGTTCCTGAGTGCGGACCCACACACCCCTCTTTTCTCCCTCAGGTACTCCCTGCTAATGTCCTGCACCCTGCTGCTGTCGTGGACCCAGCTGCTGTCACGAGCCCTCATCCGCTTCTGCTGACGCAGCCCCTGCTCCTGACCCAGGCCCACACACCCCAGCAGGCGCATCTGACGACTCTGTACCTGCCGTGAGGGAAGCACAACATTCATCGCCTCCACACACCCTTTTTCTCCCTCTCTACTCCCACAGATATTGTGTATCTAGACAGTTGTCTCCAGCGACCGGCTCATCCACGCCATCGCCGTTGTCTCACATGAGGCATGCACCGCCCGTTCTGCCTCACATGTGCTATGCAACCCTGCAGACAACAAGTCTCCTACACCGCCTGGAGGGAAGGGGGAGTACAGGTATTGTAGTGGATTTCTCCCCTACAAACGCTGTTTGTCGCTGCGTAGCCGACCCCACGAATTCCAGTGTGTGCCTCGTGGTCTAGATCAACCAGCGCCGCCATACATCACGGAGCGGGGGTCAACTACTAAGCCACTCCTACCCCCCGCTATTTAAGACCTGACCTCGTGGTGACCTGTCTCTTTCTACCTACACCAACCAGCCAGCAACACCTCCTCCTCCTCCGCCTGCTTGGCGGTCCTCGCTCCCGCCGACGAGCATGACGACCCACAAGCTGTCCTTCTCTGAGCATCCTCACCAACCAGCTCTCTCTACATCACGCTTGTAAGCATGCTGCCTTCCCAGCACCAAGCTGCATTGTACATCCAATACAATATGTATATAGAGAGCACATTGTGAGTTTCCTTTCTCCATCCCATCCTGAGTGTGAACCAAACATCCCAAAAACCCCACACCCTATTTGCTTCTTCAGTTGTGGAATTTAACTCGAGGAGATTAATGATGATAGTAATGATAGATATTATTCTCTCATCAATTGAACTCTACTTGCTTGCTCAGATCTCAGGGTGAAACTAAATTCAGGCAAGATACCCTCAGTCCTTCCTTTAAGAATTATATTTACCTTTTTTCACCTTACATTCTCCTCTTCATTCCCAGCATATCAAGACCTCTTATTTTCTTCATTTCTCTTTATAAGTGTTTCTACATTTAAAGTACTTTATTGGTTTATAGAATTTCTCATATACATTATTACTGTATATCCATTTTAATTTTCAGTCATCTGTTGAATCTAACCATTCTGAGACAAGTCTTGAGTTGTGCAAACACGTTAAATTCATGGTTGGCCAAAAGGCCTGTCTTGGCTTCAAAGAGTTGCTGATTACACTAACCACTTTTATATTACCCCATAGATTACAGAAATTTCCTAACCAATTTTCAGGCTGAAAACTGTTGCTAAACCTATGCAAGGTTGCAAAACTTAGTCCCACTGAGGTAAATCCTGGGACTGTTAACTTATTTTGTGTAGTTCCTTTGATTACTTATTTGTGGATAGGTAAATAAGATGAAGTAGGAAGGTAAATTAAAAGGTATATACACTAGCATAGCTATGAGGGGGCAGTCCGCAGGCGGGGCGGCACTTTTGGGTCTGCTCATCACCCATATCTGCAGCTACTGGAGACGTTAATCCATCCCTTTGTATCGGCGGCAAGTTAATCCTTGTCGTGTCTGACCTAACACCTGACCCACATCATCACGGCCACGTCATGAGCTACACCCTTGCTATACGCCCCCCCCCGCCACACACAACCTGTAACCTGTTGAGGATTAAGGAAACAACTTCAAACAAGTACGCCAGTGAGCTCATGTGGTGTGGGTCAGGTGTTAGGTCAGACACGACGAGGATTAACTTGCCGCCGATACAAAGGGAAGGATTAACGTCTCCAGTAGCTGCAAAACCATGCAGTCTCGGGTCATATCAGTTCATGTACAGCCGACCAATCCACCAGTTACAAGCAATTCACTTCAGTTCTGCACAAGTCTCCATCGTGACAAGACGAGGGAAGGCTAGACGACTTTTAAGTTCTCTTGGAAGACATAATACTATAAGGTAAGAAATATTAAAGTATTGGTTAAAAAATATTGATGTGACTTTTGCTGCGGTACTGAGATTAAATATTAAGATTTTGTTTCACAGCATTGCGATTTTATACTAAGACACTATCCTCACTGGGGTACAGACGAAAGCCACCCAGACAAAAGCCCCCTACTTTGATCGGGGTGGCTTTTGTCTGACAACAGTAAAGGCTTTCAAAAGTTACGGACATAATTAAATAGTTGAGGGTAAAATATACTGTTCTTCTCTGTGGTTAATTATTGGTTAGGTTAGGGTTAGGTTAAGTTAGGTTAGGTTGGGTTAGGTTAGGGTTAGGGTTGTCAGACAAAAGCCACCCCGATCAAAGTAGGGGGCTTTTGTCTGGGGGCTTTTGTCTGGGGGCTTTCGTCGGGGGGGCTTATGTCAGACATCCATTTTCACTGTACTCTGAGTCTGTAATTTTAGATTAAGTTGCTACTTTTTACATTTCCATTGTATTACATTGATACTAGTGTCATTATACCGTGATTTTAGATCAAGCTGTTTGCTACTTCCTATCTGTCTCCTACTATTCAGAACGAGTTTATAGAAATTTTGGGAGAAAACGTAAGAAGCAAAGTCATCAAGCAAGTAAAAGAAGCAAAGTACTTTTCCATGATATTCGACAGCACTCCTGATATTTCACATAAGGATCAAACGAGCCAAGTTTTACGCTATGTTATGATCGATGGAGATAAAGTGAAGGTTGTGGAATCATTTGTCGATTTCATTGAAACAAAAGGTAAAACCGCCGAGAATATTTCAATGATGATTTTGGAAAAATTAGAGAAAGACGGAATTGATATTCAAAATTGTAGAGGGCAAGCATATGATAATGCTGCGGTGATGGCTGGTGTTCAGAAACGTATCAAGGAAATTAATAAAAAAGCAGAATTTGTCGCTTGTACAAATCACTCGCTGAATTTGGCGGGTGTTCATGCAGCTTCTGTTGCTGTGAATTCTGTTACCTTTTTTGGATGTGTGGAACGTTTGTTTGTATTTTTTCTTCATCAACCCATCGCTGGGATGTTCTAACTTCAGTCACTGGTCAAAGTGTCAAGCGCATAATAGAAACTCGGTGGAGTGCGAGGGGAGAAGCTGTAAGTGTTGTAAAGAAACATTTCTCAAAAATCTTAAGTGCCCTAGAAAAGTTAACTGGTGAAGAAGAAAATACAGCTACCAGGGCAGATGCTGGTGTTCTACTTGGTGCGTTGCAATCATTTTCCTTTTTGTGCTTTCTTGGCCTGTGGGGACCCGTCCTTCTAGAAATTAACGACACACAGACTTATCTCCAAACCAAGGGCTTGAACATAAAACAATGTGATATAAAACTCAGGGCATTAGAAACATTTCTAGTTGAAAACAGGGACAAGCTAGTGAGTAATGGAGTTAACTATGCCAAAGAAATTTGCAATGATCTGGGGATAATCATGGAGCGTCAGCGTCGACCCAAAAAGAAGAAACAAATGTTTGGTGAAGGATCACGAGATGCTGAATTGCCATACGACATTGAATTGAGGAGAGAAATGTTTTCTTCACTGGACAGAGTGATCCAAGAAATAACTTTGAGATTTCAACAGCTTCATGAACTTGCTGAGAAATATGCCTTCCTTACCCCATTGAATCTTTTGGATGATAAATATGAGTGTCAAATAGATCACGATCACGACGACATTGATAAAGAGGAGTTCCTCGTTGAGAGAAAAAGACTTCAGCATTTTGTTGCTGTTGCTGCTATAACTATTAAAGACAGAATACAGACGTGGAAAGAAGGCCCTCTTGAACTTTTGCAGTTTATTCAAAAGTATAACCTTGGGAACTCGGTTCCAAATATAGTAATAATGCTGAGGATTTTCCTCACAATTGCTGTTAGTGTTGCTACCTGTGAGAGGAGTTTTTCGAAACTAAAACTGACCAAGAATTACTTAAGATCTACTATGAGCACCTTGCGGTTGAGAAATCTTGCCATACTGTCTATAGAGCGACAATTGACAGATGAAATAGTTTTTGACAATGTCATTGAAGAATTTGCCAACAAAAAAACAAGAGAAGTTACTTTGTAGAAAGTTGTAGTTTTCATTTCAGAAATAAAGATGGTCCTAAATTTTTACACTTTTTTTACTCTTTTCCCTATCCTATATGTCGTTTATGCTTTTTGTTTAACTGTTACTTGTAAAGTTTAAGTATGTTTGGTGTGTATTTAAAGCATACTATATTTGAGTATGTGAAAGTACAGTAATATTATAATGGTACACAAACTATTCAATATTGTGTATATATATATATATATATATATATATATATATATATATATATATATATATATATATATATATATATATATATATATATATACAAACATACATACATACATACATACATACATACATACATACATATATATATATATATATATATATATATATATATATATATATATATATATATATATATATATATAGCCTATATATATATATATATATATATATATATATATATATATATATATATATATATATATATATATACCTATATATATATATATATATATATATATATATATATATATATATATATATATATATATATATATATATATATATATATATATATATATATATAAAAGAGTGAGTCACTGTGCAATATGTATTTTTTGTGGGGGCACGGGGGGGGGCGGCAGACTCAAGGGCCGCCCCGGGCGGCACACACTCTAGCTACGCCACTGGGTATATACACTGTATTGTACAGTATTCAGTACTGGAGATACCACCTCTGTTAGTACAGTGATAATGGGACCGTAGCCCCACACAAGATAGCATACACTGTAGAAATATATTTTCATCCTGGCTTCATTTTCGTCATTCTATTTTGCACCACCCATTTTTTATTCTAATCATAGACTTCTTACAGTCCTCTTATACCCAATTTTGTGGTATATCTCTGAAACTATGGAGTATTGGCACTATGGTCATGGAGTCATTTATCCTTATGTATGCCTCAGGAATACACCCCTGAATTATGAAGTGTATATGTATTAAATCATTGCATAAACAGGTTTGATTTATAAAGTATTTGTGTCCATATCAAGTACAGTAATATCCTCAATTTGACTTTTCATATACAATACTGTACTGTATTTCAACCTATGGCAACAGGTAATATAGTACAGTAGCTACCTGTTCCAAGAAATGCCCATTTAGTTTCACCTCTAAAGAAATAATGATATAAAAGATACAAATTGATATAACACTAATTTAGGTTTCCAAAATTATAGTCAAAATTTCCTGCAATAACCTTTAGTAGATGTCCTAAATGTTGCTCTTAGGGACATAGAAGCTTGAGTGGAGATGTAATTAGTGATGGATGCAGGAATTTTCTTGCAGGAAATAATGTTTACAGCACTGGTGGATAAAAGAATTTACAGCACAGATGGATAAAATTACTTTTTTTTTTATTTCAGTTCCACCTTGGTTGGGTTCATCTGTGAGATGGTTGAAAGCTGCAACACATGGTTCAGAATTGGGGGTTTCTGGTGATCTCTCACCTACTTCACCGTGCATCACGACATCATGTTACTATGGACGTTCTTACTGCCTTCCTCAAGTTAACGAAGTTCCTTGTTACATGTCCAAATTCAAACTCCGATTTACTGTTGAAGCAGGTGTGTAATGATGTTACTTTCTTGAAAGTTAATTAGTGATTTTCTTTCTACTTCTATTTTTGATGCACAAAAATTTGATATGAAGTAGGTTGTCTTACACACTGATATATAAATGCCTGTATAGTTATAAATGAAAGGTAGCAGTAGTTATTAGAAGAGATTTGAGAGTAATTTGTCATACTTTCTACTTCATTCTTTTTGAAGCTCCTGGATCTACTCTCCGGTGGCAGTTCAAATGCGACTCTACACCTACTTGGCCACAGAGTTCCTGTCTGATGCACAGATTTATGGTTCACTGCGTAGAGTTTCCACAGTATTGCAAACAATGCACACACTCAAGTACTACTATTGGGTAGTTAATCCCAGGGATAAGAGTGGAATAAACCCTTAAGGTCTTGGTAAGTTCATCTTACTTGGAATAAATTTATATTTTTTTCACTCTTTGGACAGTTAAGGTACACAAATAAACTCTTTTTGTTTGATATGACTTCTGATGATAGTAGGTCAGCTGTCCCTATGATGGTTAGGCTCACAGTTTTCATTTTATACAGGCTAAGCTGCCAGAGGCCAAATTGATCAGTTCTTTTTTATGTCTGGGATTAGTTCAGAGTTTTTCTGCTTAAAAACCTTCATTTATATGGAAATAGAATATACCCCTGTATATCTACTGAGTCTTAGTTACACTCTATTCTTTAACCTATGAAGCACCTGGTTGGAATGTGCCTTTTCTGTGTTTGTTTCTTTTGATTTCTGGATTGTGACTGCAGATAACAGCCTCTAATTGATGAGGTTGCCTAAGTTTTTTGATGTGAGATGGACTGAAATATCCTTACATCTCAGGGACATGTCATCCTGGCAATTATTCATCCTGTTTTTAAGGGGCTGCCTTAATGAACTTGTCCACTGGGACACCTACCATGGCACAAGTATGACAGTTACTGCAATTGTTGTGTTGACATACCTCTAAACTGTTTTAGATGCTTTCCTGAACTCAACCAGTATCTCGGTATACCTGGTAGTAATATTTATAACATGTTTCTGAAGTCTGTTCCTTCAAGGTTTTCTTCATTGTTATGTTTCATTCTTTAACAGAGACAATCCAGTCATTTTCAAGTTTTTTTGGTATTGAAAGTCGAGTGATGCCTTATAAAAGTATCTTGTCCAAGTCTTTGTTTAATTTTTTGAAGATCAGTGTTTCTTTTTGACTAGGGGTAGTTCATCCTCTGCAACTGTGTACCATTTTGGTGGAAATCTCTTTATTAGTGTATGTTCTTTCCCAGATGGTCCACGACCCAGTGACAAGGACATTGTCAGTCTACGTGCATACATGCTGCTATTTCTCAAACAGCTGATCATGATTGGCAATGGTGTCAAGGAGGATGAGTTGCAGGCAATTCTTAATTTTCTCTCCACCATGCATGAGGTTTGTAATAGCATAATTCTTTACTTTGTACAGGTATTTAACTTCTCCAAAATAAATTTGTGTAACCAGTGATTTCACATAATCCCTAGGGGTTATGTGAAATCACTGGTTACACAAGTTCCCTGTAACATATAATACCCATTTCACTCTCCCAACAATCTTTTGAAACTAAACTTAACATTTTCATATATTTTCCTCACAATGTCTCAAACCTGAAGCTAGTATCATTGACACTGTCTCCCACAATCTCTCAAAGCTGAATTTAATCAGCCATTGCAGTATCACACAAAATATTTTTAAGTTAATACTGTAACTCTTGCACTGTCCCCTACAATCTCAAGGTTAAGGCAAACATCACTTACACTTTCTTACGTTTTCTCAAAGTGAAAGTGAATTTATTTTACACTTGAAAGTACAGTATTGTCATTATAAAAAAGATCCAAGAATGATTGTGATACTGTACCTCTTTTTCTCGAGTGTTTCAGGACTGAATCTTTGGTAGATTAATTTTCCCCTGCAGATTTATGATTTAATTCCTCATAACAGGTATGATATTTCTGTCAGATGGCAAATTCCTTTCAGAAGACAAAACTGTAAGTAAAATTGCTATCCTCAGGAATAACAGTTCTCTCAAGTGTCATCAGTCCTATTGCAATGTGATGTGATCTTAGGACGCGAAGTGAAAGAAAAATCAGTCAAAGCCCCTTTAAGGATAATTATTAAAATTATTAATTGTATTACTATCCAGTTAGAGTTAAGAAAGGTTTATTGTTTTTCGGTTGAAAGAATATGTTTATATATCATTCATGTTAGGATATGATGTTTAGTAATTTGAATAGTCTTTCTTGCACTTTGCAAGTGTTCTTAACCCACTGTGGATGGTGATGGCAACTTATGGTCATTACCCTCTGGATGGCTGAATATCGAAAAATAAATCTTGCCATAATCTCCTGATTTTCACCATCAAATTTCAGCAGTTGGGGGAGTAAACAAAGAATCACCCCAGTCCCATGTGGGAGCCACATAGGTGGAAATGGAAGCTACTCTACAACTGAAAGAACATTCCTCATTATTGCTACTCAAATTTCTTTAAAATTCAATAGAATCACTAGTCAGTTCACCATCTTCACTTATATCACTGTCACTGTGAATGGGAGGGTTATCCTTGTCTCCTGAATCAAATTTACAGCACACTAATGGAGTTCGTCTCCTCCTGTGTGGGGGCCGCACACAACTAGATGTGGTATGTCTTGACTCAACCATGGTCAAGCCAATGCTAATGAGCTCCACAAAGTTGCTCAGCAAAAACAAAGCTTGGGAAATTTAAAGTGGGCCACCAAAAATATAATGCAACAGCTATGGGATATGTTTAGTGTGCTGGGACCCAAAAATACCACACCTGTTATGGGATATGTCAGCAAAGGGTCAAGTGAGGTTAGTTTGCCATCTGATCTTTCATATTAAAAGTAATTGAGTATCAAGGGTTCTGTTTCCATGTTCATATAAATATTTGTTATCATTAAAGTCTCCAATTGAGTTAACAGCTCATTGTGAGTTGTGCAAACCACGTATTTACCATAATCCTAGGAATCCCATTTTATTGTGAATGAATAATTCTGTTTAAGTTTCATGAGCTGTAAATATCTGATTTTAAGTTTATCGTATTTTTTTCTGATGGGTGAATCTAAGTTACTGTTATATAAAGCAGCTTGGGTAAACCAGATTGTTGTATCAGGGCATTTTTGTGGAAGGGAAACAACAGGCCAAAATACATCTTTCTTAGCTGTTATTTAGTGAGCAAATGAAGAGAACCTGTGATCCCCTTTATTCCAGCCTTCCTGTGTCATAATGAGTGAATGCTTGCTAAAATGAAAAAGATTTGCAGTACAATATTGCACAATTTTCCATTTTTAGAAATGTGTCATAGCTGCCAGATTCTGCAATTACTTCATCATATATTTTTTTCTTTGTAACTACAGTTGTACCCCACTTAACGTGGTCAATAGAACCCAGAGGGTCCCGTGTTAAGTGAAATCCGCGTTAAGTGAACAACAGAACATATGGGATTAATTCCAATAGAAACCGGCCCGACCCCCAAACTCCACTTTTTGAAGACACATAACTATGTTGTAGTAAAAATAACATCTTAATTTTATGATGGTACATGCACACAATTAATACTTAAGAGAAATAGAGAAATACAGTCGCCAAGTTAATGTCCATTCAAATAATGGACTCAACTCCCTCCCCCTCTTCTCACACTACACTGCTGGCTCTTCCCTCTCTGAGAAATTTGGGGGGAAAACCACTAAATTTTAATAAATAATACCTCAAACTAAAGTTAGGATAATACATTTGACATTGCTGGATTCCTTGTAAGACCAGGATTATTTTGAATATAAATGTCATATATTTTGCACAAAAGATAACATATTTACTCAGAGTAAATATTATATCTAAAATTTATATGTCTAATGTAAAATCTATGATGTTTATATTCAAAATGATCACCAAATTGTAAGAATTCCAGCAATGTAAATTATATTCTGGCCGGGTAATTTGTATGAATTTTATGAGCTAAAACAGGCAGGCAGGCAGTCAGGCAGGGTGGCAGGTGGGGGTGGGGCGAATCTAAAAATAGCTCTCGAGCCGGATACTGCGCGTATACGTGGAAAAACCCGCGTTAAGTGAAAGTTCAGCTCTGGCGAGGCACCGCGTATACGTGAAATCGCGCTAAGCGAAACCGTGTTAAGCGGGGTATTACTGTGTATATATATATATATATATATATATATATATATATATATATATATATATATATATATATATATATATATATATATATATATATATATATATATATATATATATATATATATACATATACATATATATATACATATACATATATATATACATATACATACATACATACATACATACATACATATACATACAGTAGTACCCCGCTTAACGCGGGCAATTGAACCCACAGGGTACCGTGTTAAGTGAAAACCTCGTTAAGTGAACAACAGAACATATGGGATTAATTCCAATAGAGACTGGCCCGACCCCCAAACTCTACTTTTCCTTACAAGAGATGGTAAAGAAACTTCTTCAACATGAGCCTCATCAACTGTCATGGGAGACTCCTGGCATATACAGTACGTGTATATACATTACTTTCCGTATTGAATGGCGTATATATTAGTGTATAAAATCATACATTATTATTTATACCTCAATCATGTGTCAGATAAACCAAACTTCTGCCTCGTTGTATACTGAATGTATTGTATACTGAATGTAGTCAATTTATTATTTATATAGTTTACCCAGATAATACAGTAAGTACACACAAGCATAAAAAGTTAAATAAAGTGACACGAATGAAACATCAAGCAACGTTAGTGAAAGTTCTACGTAAAAAATGTATATCCAAGTTTTCGTTATGTCTCATTAGTAAAGAACGAACATTACAGGTAAATATGCAATTTTTGGTTCAAATAAGACCATGTTCCCGAGGCTGTTGCACCCAATAATAGGTATCTGGTCACATGTATTTTACCTGGACACAGTATTGGAAATGTGTCTCGGATTCTGAGGGCAAGAGAATATTGCTCAGGATTAAGACGCACAGCAGGACCACCCCCTCCACCCCTCTCGCCTCAAATTACTCCAAACTTGTATACCTTGAGACTTCCTTCCCTGCTCATACAACGTCTCAAAACTTTCCAAATTCATCTTTCCAATTGGTAGAAATTTGTCCTGGTCTTTTTTTTTTCACCTTGGTGGAGTTCAGACGAGGATCTCCCCGAGGCAGTGTTGATCTGTTGTATGATGCGCCCGCTGCCATATCAATTCTTATCCCTCACAACAATATCTCCTATCACTGGTCTGAGATCTCATCCACCCGTTTCTTCACTAGACTCTACGTGTTATATCTAGCGTAACTTGAGTTTTTCGTCTCTTATCTGCATTTAATTACCTTGTTTCAACATTCGTAACTCGCCCTGGCCAACACTTATACTACAAGGAACTACAGGTGAGTTGTTTTAGAATATGACGCATTTTTCTAAAGGATCTCTAGTTTATTTAGACTCTTGAATTCAACTAAACGCTCTTTAATTTACAACCATGGATATATTCCAAGACTTAATCTTAGTATAAACTCTTGACATTCATAGTGTGGGAAATTGTGAACCAGTTGATGTTAAGTTTTATTACAACAGCCAAATTTCTTTTCAGTCTCTCCCTTGTGGGTGTTTCATTCAACTCATGTAATTATGTTTCTACCAGTGACAGATCTCATGACCAAATATTTTATCCAGAAAAACAAAAGTAATTAATGAAAGAGACGTTGTTTTGGATTAAATATTTCAAACACTTCATTTAATGTTGACCTTGTTGTTGAGAGAGCATTGTATTAATACCTTTATAAATTTCTTCCTAAATGCATTTATATCAGAGTGAATCAACAGCTTATATTCGTCATCAATAATAGTAAGGTCTTACATAACGCGTCTCTGGGATTCCTCATTAACAAACAGTAAGTGATCTATGGCGCCACAAATAAACCCGCCTCTTCTCTCGGTTCCTAGTGGTCGAGTTTTGTTCCAATTCTTTTGATAAATACTTTTAAAACCCGTTTCTTGCCTTTCTGACCTGAAGTAAGACAACAGCAATAAAATATGAATTATATAGAAAAGCTCTACAGTAATTCACAAACACAAAATATAGTCAGATTACTATTTATAAATGTACCCCACCTCAACAATGTATCCAGTGGATTTTTTCTTCGTTTTCTAATGAGGTATTTTCATTCGCTACTGCACGCATCTCGTTTCTTTTTTTCTTTTTTTCAATGCGGCATTTTTATTCGCTATTTAGACTTCCATGTTCACTGCTTATTGATCACTTTAAGTACATGTTAACTTCGAAGAAAGCAGTGGTAACTCAGGGAGGGTGCTTGTGTATGTGTGGGGCAGCTTGTTTATGTGTGGGGCAGCTTGTTTATGTGCGGGACAGCTTGTTTATGTATGGGATAGCGTCTTTATGTGTGGGGCAGCTTGTTTATGTGCGGGACAGCTTGTTTATGTATGGGATAGCGTCTTTATGTGTGGGGCAGCTTGTTTATGTGCGGGACAGCTTGTTTATGTATGGGATAGCGTGTTTATGTGTGGGGCTGCTTGTTTATGTGTGGGACAGCTTGTTTATGTGCGGGGCAGCTTGTTTATGTGCGGGACAGCTTGTTTATGTATGGGATAGCGTCTTTATGTGTGGGGCAGCTTGTTTATGTGCGGGACAGCTTGTTTATGTATGGGATAGCGTGTTTATGTGTGGGGCAGCTTGTTTATGTGTGGGACAGCTTGTTTATGTATGGGATAGCGTGTTTATGTGTGGGGCTGCTTGTTTATATGTTGGTATGTTTGTTTGTATGGGGATGTTTGTGTATGTGTGGGAGTGTTTGTGTATGTGTGGGGACCTATGGTTGATCTGCTGTCAATTCACAAGACGACGCCTCTACGAGTTGGTGGAAAGAGAAATTTTGATGTCGACCGTACATGAAAATAACAATTCAGAAGCGCACGATATGAGAGAAAGGAAGTTAAACAAAGAAGTGGACTAATAGGGGGAGTCTGAAGTACTGTGTTGGGTGGGTGTAGAGCTGACTGGGGCTAAAACATCCCACCTGTAGTAACACCAGTAGCCTGACACTCGGCGTAGCTAGTATAAAGTACGGTCTCATGAGCTGCTTCACAATATTTATCATTCCATTACATATATTTTATAAGCACATCTTCCCCCGGTATCTTTAATTTCGGCATGGAAGTAATTATACCTGACTACAATTCTTGACTGTAGTTCTAACCTTTGATAAATAACTAGAGTCTGATAATTATAATCAGTCAGTATTGCGATAATTTTTACTGACAAAGGAAACAAATGCCACGCTGTCGTCACTACTGTTGAAATGTCGCGCAATACATAAAGATGATGGTCCACACGGCAATCCTGGCTGTCCAGACCAACAGTGTACCAACACACCGCATTACAGGTAGTTAAAGAGAGCACGCACATCAATGGCCGTTTATATACTTTATATCATAACCGCTAAAATACATGACATAACCGATCATACAGCATATACGTGTTTGAACCGCTAGTATACACTATACGGCATATATCATAACCACTAATATACATTTCATACACGTTATAATCGCTAACATGCATAAACTGTATCATTATGTCATCAAGAATCTCAAGATGTCATACGAAAACAAATGCTAAACAACTGGCCACGGATACACTTAAAGTTGTTGACTGTGGAGAGGTGAACAGGAGTGATATTGTTAGCGAAGGTCAGTCTCGCACACATCATCCCCCATGACCAATACAGAAGGTCAGTCTTAAAGGCAAGCATCGAGCCTCGAGAGGTGATACAATACAAAACACTATTTACATCCTTAACATTTAGTTCACTGACTAACAGGACAAAGAACTGAGGAACGCACTGAAGGAGTCACGCAGCAAATCATACCAAGATAATTATTAAGCACAAGATAGGCAAACAATGTTGCTAATGTTGGTATACAAAGGCCACAAGACTGCCCAACATATGTCAAAATATGTAAACAAAGATACATAGAAATAATGAGACAGGGAGGCCAGATATGTTACCTATAGTTACTAGCCATCATAAGGAAGGACAGACTACAAGGCGTGCTATATGAGAACCTTATACCAGCTATCATTGACGAACTAAACGTTATGGGAGCCACATAATCTATTCGGTACAATCTGATGACTGGTCGTAGTTTTGCACTCATAGAAAACTCTGGCTGCTTGTAGGTATTGCACAAGTGACTCACTCGACATAACTGTAATACACAACTGACTCACTATACAGGTGAGCTAAGATCAATGAAAGATGTAACAGACCTGCACAGAAGTACACAGACACTCATCATGGAACATCTCTATCCTGAAGACAATTAAACAGACAGATTAATCAGCACAAGCCGAGGGCAATTTCCTCCATCTCATACAAGATTCATTTCTCACACAATATAAGACAACCCGACAGAAGGACAGCATTCTGAATATGATTGTGACAGCACTAGAGGCTTATATGAACACAGATCACAATGGTGGACTCTACGTTTATCAGCTGTCATCATTTAAGATGGATTAGATCTTCAAGAAAAGGGATAATACTGTAGAATTTAATATAAACAAGTAACAGACATACGGTCCCTCAAGAAACTATAAATTTACACTTACCTGGAAATAAATATAAACTCGGGATGATTACCTGTCGTCCATCACACTTACATTATTATTACCTTCAAGAACAACCACAGTCACATCAATCTTTTAGGAATACAAACTATATGACTGAGCAAATTAGTCCAATATAGTATAATAATAACAGTAATAGTGCTCACCAAGACCTTATGGTGGAGGACGCCCTGACGACACATATTCTGTACCACATGAACCGGTCTTCTGTACGATGTGGACCAGGGGACCCCCTGCCTGAAACAACATACATGTAATGGATTCACACTAAAGTCTTCTCAATCCTCGAATATATTAAATCCTAATAGATTTTCAGCCTAAATTTCATCAAAAGCAACACAGAACAGAAGGTAAAAGTTTTCATCTCTTACTAAGGATCCAAACAGCTCTTAGACCAAACTGTAATCCACTGGACAAAACACACCAATAAAATTGACTAAAAACAGATCATGACCATAGAGATGAATCACCTAACCTTTAACTGTTGATGACTAGTGATATTATTACACTAATATCTGCACTTATAGACCTGAGCTGCTGAAGTACAGTAATGCAGTATAAGACCTCAACCAAAATAAAAATATACATGTCCACTGTCCATAAAGTTCGTTGTTGATTCAAAACTTTTAATCGTAATACTGGAAAGTGAAACTGATGGAACGATTCAGTTATATTTTGACAAAATATGTGTTTAAAATGTTTAGTGTGTGATTATTATAAGACAGAAAATACAATAAACGGTAGGAAGAATGATACAAAGATAAGAGGATTAGAACAAGAAATGATAATTTAAAAACTGAACTGTTCACATGAATACCAACAATTTAAATCTTGACAAATACAGTAATCATAAACAGTAAAAGAAACGAGCAATGGCTCCTCCCGCCTCTCTACCACCTCCCACCTCTCAAAATTGTTCAGCCAACTTGTGACAAAAGTAGTGTTTTTAAGTGGGTAAACTTTCTAGCTTGCTGCAGGATCTCCCCAAGTTGTGTCATTATGATTTACTTCAACGAGGCTAGAGGCTATCTAAACCTGGAGTTTGTAGTGGTAAGAACCACCATCACGCTCCTTGGTCTTCTTTACATTATGGTTTGTAAATTGTCTTAATGTTGTGAGTTACGACCTGTGAGTGATGGGAATTGTTTACTGGAATTTACCTTTTGAGTTAAAACTGTCCGACCATAAATGACATTTAAAGTTGACTATAAAATTAGAAGAAGCGGAAGCCTTAAATATAAAGGGTAGGACCTAACTTAATCTAACCTAAGCTAATCTGACTTAAACCTAACCTCTAACCTAAGCTTATCAAAGCTAACCTAACCTAACCTGCTTGAAACAATTATTTTGTTAATTGGCTATAAAATTCAGTCATTTTGCGAAATACCTGATTACACGGTTTGACTGTACCATGTACTGTACTGTATACGGATTGGGTCAACTTACAACTAAAGTTATAAATTACAGTATTCTTGTTTCATTTACGAATTAAAATTTTATTTTTAAGTTGTTGAGAGAATCTCGGACTAGCTACAGGTTACAGTTATTCTGCAACACTGAAAACTATTAATCTATACATATATCTCATTCATGCTATAAATCAATAACCCGTCGTTTACAAGAGTGAGAACAAGTTTACAAACTGTACTGTAGATGTGTAAGGAGTAAATCATATTCATGGTGTATATTCATTTCATTATAAAGCTCATGTAATAAATATGTTGGTGTTAATAATATCTGTATGGTAAATGACAACAAAATTATGCAGTCAACCCTCGCTTTACGCGGTCCCACATTCTGCGTTTCCACGTTTACGCGGTGCCCTGCCAGAACCTAACGTGCTCACATTACGCAGTGCGTGAACCCCATTACGCGGAGTGTGTCCGGCGCGACGCTATTTTTAGATTCGCCCCACCCGCCTGCCTGCCAGTGCTCTCGCCTCTCCCTCCTCCTCCCTCCCTCCCTCCATCCTCCTCCCTCCCTCCCTCCCTCCCTCCTCCCTCCGCCTGGGCAAGCCGCGCGGTAAGGTTGCGCAGTGTGTGTCTTTGTTGCGTTATCAGTGACGTCATATGACGTATCAGACTGTGATTGGCCATGCATCCCTACCCCCCTCTGCTGCTAGCTGTAATTGGCTTAAAGTATTATGACGTGTCCACCCGGGGGAGGGAGGGAGGGAGGAAAGACGACGCTTGACCTAGCCGCGGCAGTTTCATCCCTCCAGGCCAGACCGTGTAAACGTGTATCCATTGTTCTCTAAAATGGCTTCCGCCGGACCACCGCCCCCAGAGAGAAACCTTTCCTTACCTGGACCCAGCGGCACTAAGCCAAAGAAGACACGACGTTCCTTAAGCTACGAGGTGAAGTATACCATCATGCAAGAGTTGGAGAAAGGAACAAGGCAGGTTGATTTGGCGCGCCAGCATGGTGTGAATGAATCTACGATTCGAACAATAAAGAAGGATGCAGCCAAGATAAAGGAGCACATGAAGATCACAAAGTCTACAGGTGCTTCTATGATCAAGTATTTTCACAACCAGGTGCTTCTCAAGACAGAAAAATTACTTGTGAGGTACTTGGTGCGTCAGGCGCGACGGAACATGGCGGTCGACACACGATCTGTTAAGGAGTACGCACGTGAACTGTACATTGCAGTGGCACGAAAGATGGGAATTACAGAGCCCAAACCCTTTAATGCTTCCTCTGGGTGGTTACAGAGGTTTAAGATCCGGAACAAGATCACCAATATAAACATTGGTGGTGAAGAAGCGAGTGCTGACCGTGCTGTGGCTAGGGAATTTCCTCTGTTTTTACGTGAGATTATGGAGGAAGGACAGTACAGTGACGACCAGGTGTTTAACATGGACGAATCTGGTCTTTTCTGGAAAAAGCTACCTTCCAAGTCCTTCGTTGTAAAGAATGGCAGCAGGATTCGGGGCCGGAAGATGCAGAAGGAACGCATCACCGTCCTGTTTGCCACCAATGCCTCCGGTACCTGTAAGCTCAACGTATCGGTGATCCACACACCACGCAAGCCGCACGCCTACAAAACCATGGACATGACCAAGCTAAATGTCCACTGGCTGACCGCACATAAGGCGTGGATGTTCTGTACACTGTCCCTCTCCTGGTTTGATGACTGTTTTGTTCCCGATGTAAAGAAATTCTGTGAGCGACAGAATGTGCCATTCAATATTTTGTTGCTGCTGGACAACGCACCAGGACACTCGCCCCTACTGTTAGATCGTCACCCCAACGTAAAAGTGGTCTTCCTTCCTCCCAACACTATGTCTATATTACAGCCCATGGACCAAGAGTTAATCTGCAATGTGAAAGCTGCATACTCTGCAAAGAAGTTCCAGCTCCTGAACGACTACACCAACACCAGGGAAGAGTTGCGTAACCTGAGTGACACCACCACCGATAGCAAGAGCGAAGAAGATGAGGATCAACAGTTGGCACAGCAAAAAATACTGTTCAAACAATTCTGGAGAGTATTTAACATCAAGAAAGCTGTGGACTTCTTGGTGGAGGCATGGGATCAGCTGTCTATTGCTACAATTCGTCATGCATGGAATACCAGGTGAGAGGAGTCAATCTGTGACTGGTGAGGTTCAGACTGTTGCAGTAGCAGTGGACCTTGCCAGAGAAGCTGCGCAGAGTGTTACAGTTCCAGGCTTCTCCGAGACCACCAACGACGACATCATGGAGGTGATAATGGAACCTGATGTGACTACCGAGGAGATGGTACATGATCATGACATCAGTGAAGAGGCAGGTGGTGCGCCATCCCAAGAAGAACACCACTTATCCCATAGTAATGTTAGGGATGCCATCGAGTGTATCGAGAAAGCCAAGCTCCTCCTTTCCGACGACCCTGACGCAAACAGGTATGAAATCTTCACTACCCAGCTGTTGCAGACTATGGAGCCCTACATCAAGGTGTATCACGACAACATCAACACTAGCCGTCAGCAAAGCATAACAGATTTCTTCGCCCGCATCCCACCACAGCCAGCCGAAGCCAGTGATAGTGACAGTGAAGATGACTTTGGAAAAGAGTACAGCATATTTTAAGAAGAAATCGTAAAGCATAAAGTTATTACTATCTATGGGTTTTGGCAAAAAAAAATGAAATTTACGAAAAAGGAATGTTTTCCCCTATGCCACGCGGGTATTTACTTAACGTCCACAGCCGCTGGTTTGTTTTCATTCAGTGAAGCTGTGAACGGCTCTCGCGAATGAAAACAACCATCACTGATCACTGGTTTGTTCGTGCTAAAATTAGACATAGTTCAGTAATACTTCTATTTTTTTTAATAATACGTAGGCACTGGCTTAAAAAAAAACAAGATAGTTCATTGATGCTTTGTTTTTATCGGTTGAGGATTATTTGGTGGCTCCATGGTGAGGCTCCAGCCTTTGAAAACAAGCTTGTCTCACTGACCGCACGTCTCGTTCACCCGTATCCTTAAACAAAGTGCTTTACTTCCCTCATCATAGAGGCAAGTAAATATATGCCACCTTTTCGGTAAACTTAAACAACTTTAAGTACAGGAAAAGCGTAACTAGGCAGGAGTGTCAACTGATCGACTGTTCGTACCTCAGCTGGAGCGGAAGAGAGCTGTGTATAGCTCAGTGTACTATCACTAACCTTCACCTGCTAACGTGTAGATCTAGGCTTTGTAATTGTGCTTGCCCAGATCAGAACCTTGAAAGTGTGTACAAATGTAATGTATTGTACATGAATCTCTTCAACAAAAATCAAACATGTATTTCAAATGTGAAATGATATATGCAATGTTTTATAGTATCTAATTTAGTAGAATGGAATATAAGAAAGATTGCATATAGGCCTCATAGTAGTATTATATATGTTATCTATGGAATTTCATGATGTTAGGTATCTGAGTGCATGCTTTATCCATATGTTTAATGCATGTGGCTGGATGTGCATTATTTATATAATTTTGCTTCATATTACAGCATTTTATGTTCACTTTATGTTATGTAATTATGCGAGTGCGCCATTTTGGGTTGATGCTCACACCGGTCACGGGCAACTCCTCACCTTCCTCTCCTGACTTTGTTACTGCGCATCATGAACAACGCACACTGGTTCATGTCGGACTAGCTTTCGAACAAGTCCGAGTTAGATTGGTGAAAATTAAAGTAAAATTGTGATGCTGAAGAATTCTGCAACATGGGTTTCCTCTTGTTGATAGCGGTCAGCTCAATCAAAGGAAAACGCACCTAAAGGCTTTTTGGATCACTTGAAAATTAGACACCCCAGCTTATTTCACCAGAAGAATAACCATCCTAATGTTACCTGGGTGTTGGTTAGTAAGAATAGGTTAGGTTAGCATTAAGGTGGTTTGTTAATCCTCAGGTGAAATATGCTAGGGTGTTGATCTTGAAATGATCATTTCCCCCTCTCAAACTTCCACGCGAATGAGCGAATTTTGATGATGAAAAAATTTTTTCGTCAAAATTAAGAGCAATGCTCACCTTAGCTAATTAATATACGAAATTTCTCTATAGAACATAAACGATTTCTTTGCTTCGTGAATTCGACGAAAAATGCACGAGCAATTCGGTTTACATAATCACTTAGGATTTTCACGTCTTTCGTCTGCTGGGACTACTCCCAAATCCACCACTCATGTTTATAGTACGTGGGCATTGGTTCTGTTATTTGTTCTTATAATAGATAAAATAATATAATTATTATTTTAGATTCGGTTTAGATTGTTAGGTTTAGTTAGTTAATTATGCCTGGCTTATTTTATGATCGCTAAATCGTCGACGATCCCTCTCGGCAACTCCTGGCAACATCTTAGCATAAAGTACCAGACACTGCTATATTCTATAATTTATGATTCATAAAATAAAACAGAACTAACTTAACTAATCAAACCTAATATTATTTCATCTAATGTAACGTAGTTTAAAATACTACTTAAGCAAAACAAGACACATAGATAAAATTAACAATTAGGTCCGCCGTACCTACACCTACACGCGCGAAATATGACGGCCGCCGAGATTAGAGCAGACAAAATGGCGTCGAATTTTGGTTGTGAAAATGTATATCGTGCATTTTTGGCGGTTTTATAAGGTAAGAAATCATTTATATTCTAGGATAGTTAAGCCGTGCAATTGTGTTCCTCATTATTACCTTATTTTCTATAGGGTAAGACAATTGACAACTAAAGTGGTAAAAATAAGTAGGTAGTAGGCAGCTACCAAACAGGGAGGTACTACTGCCTGGGAAGATATTGGAAGCATAATGTATTGTCTAATGGTAGACCCTGCTGCCATATGGCATCACGAAAATTGTGACCAAGTCCCAGGTTGCTGATCTGACTTTCTGCTTCACTTACACGCAATTGCAGGGTCTCAATTGTTTCTCTTACCATTGACAACACATCATACATATATCGTTTCTCACTTTTGATCTTTTTTTTTTCATTTTTGTATTTATAGTTCTTTATTATTAATATTATTATTATTACAGTTGCTGTATTATTATCATCATTATTTTATTTTATTTTGTTTGTTTTATCATAAATTTAATTTATTATGAATTATTATGACTATTATTATTATTATTATTATTATTATTATTATTATTATTATTATTATTATTATTATTATTATTATTATTATTATTACTACTACTATTATTATCACTATTATTATTATTATTATATTTTCGCCCCCCCAGGCCCCGATGTGGGTCAGCGACCTGTGTCCGGGTGGGCTAATCCCCTTAAAAAAAAAAAAAAAAAATGCTGTACCGGAAGTCCACGTATAGTGAGTTTGCTTCAATAGAAACTAAAGCTACCCAAACTAAGGTTATATTAGGTTTTATTATTAAAGCTTTAGTTATGCAAGTATTCGTAATAGTCTAACCTCGTTAAAGATCACGGTATTCAGCATTTGGTAAAATCGCCTAACTTGAAATAATTCTCGATGGCGTCACATGCAGGTATTCATGTCCACACACGCCTTATTGGAAATGGACTTTACATAAACAAACAATAGACGAACCGTAAATATTTACATGTTACCATAGTACAGGTATATATCACAGTGGTGTATTTAAATTCCCAAGTTGGACTTCATTTTTTTTAATATAAGGGTGACTAAGGCTTATGGCTTAGGAAAAAGATTTATAGTGTATATTTTTGTCTTTCTCTACCTGCTGTTCCCCTTAATGTCTATAACTCGCCGAGAGGTGATGTATGAAGCCCTCTTTGTGGGTTACCTCTGGGAGTCGACCCAAGTTTAAATTCCATCTTCCAGCTCAGTCTCTTCCTTCCCCTGGCCCTATAGCCTCTATATTATTCCTGGCTATATATTTCACTGTCCCCTTATCCATTACTTTTCGTCGTTTTTAAATTTACATTAGTATTTCTGGTATTGCTCAAGCCAATTTTAAAACTATCTCTAATGTAACACTTTTGTAGCACCAATATCGATAGCCTCGTGGTGTCTGCTGGAAATGTCCACGCATTTTGACCTCTATAGTACTGTAGTTTATGTTCTCGTTTAACATAACTATGAATAGTAAATACTACTTTATTTTACCAATTCTCCATATTTAAGTGTTACATCTACCATCACAATCATCTGTTATCTGTGTCCCGCAAATACGAAAAAAAAACTCCATATGGATAAATTCCCCACATTTTGTAATGACTCAGGTATCTGCAATTTGACTGCATCTACACATCATATATTTGCTTTAATTATTAACAAATTAATTAAATTCTGAGTAGATAATATAACAGTGCTGGAGAGAGAACGCTACCATATCCAACATCACATTTAGCCTAAAACTGTAAGCTTGTTAATTACTGTGTAGCTTCCTGAGACAACCAAGTGTCCATGTTTTGTTTGTTTACGGCCTTAAACACACTACAGTATTATTAAATGTGCGATTGTTACAGATCTCTCTCCAAATAAATGCAATAGTGACTATGAATTCCACCAGGGCGCGGGTATTCATTCTGCAGTCATTTTATTTGCTATGCTGAAATGTGCGTATTCAAACAGCACACATGTCACTTGAATTAGTTATTGTAAAAGATTTTAAGTTATGTATATTACGGAATTATTCTCCATCATGGAATTTATTCTTTAGGAAAACTATTCATGTAAATATAAAAGTAACTGTATTTCATGTTTACAGGTAAATTGTGCTTATGAATTTACCATAAGCTATGTACAACACAGCGTCCTTCTGCTCAATCGGGGAAATTACAAGAGATAGTCCCAGGACGTGCCATAGAGGTGAGAGAGACTGCCAAGGACAAACTTCACATTGGCCACAGGTTTATTCTCAAGTTATTGTAGCGTCACTTTGGCTTGATGTAATGTTAGTAGCCATACAAAAATTGTGACCAAGTCCCAGATTGCTGAGCTGACTTTCTGCTTCATTTACACGCAATTGCAGGGTCTCAATTGTTCTCTTACTTTGACAACACAACATACATATTCTGTTAGAAAATTTAGTATTTTTTAAAAGTTTCATTCTGTATTTCCGACCATTTAAAATTGCATGTTAATGCCTTTTATCTCTATATGTAATGACTGAATATGCGGTTGGCGGTTGTTTGCGGTTCACGTTCGTCGTATATCCGTGTTTGTTTACATTATTTCAGAGAGGCGGTCAGTGTTTTCCCTCTTAAGTATATTCTAAGGAGATATGCCTTAGCACATTTAGCTAGACTAATGGTAAATTCTTACAATGGATATCGAGTATAAATGTCGTCTCCGTAAATATGTTTCAAAATCAGTAAGGAATTATGTTACCCATTGCCAGTTCCATACAAATGAATATAACACAAGATTTGATTGCCCATTTACAAGGTGTATAAGGAAGTTATCTTCCTTTGCAGGACTGAAAGCTCATAGCCTATATACGGTGAACACCAGGACAGACCTAAAACAACATTTCAGTTTGGGGGATTAAATGTTCATGCTAAATTACAGTGCCAACAAGTATGTGAAGGACTGCAAGCATTATTGAAACATTTAAGACAACATATGAATGAAGGAACTAGTATCAAATGTCCATTTAGTCAATGTCAAAATTTGCAAAAAGAATTTATCAAAAATACTATATTTTCAGCTCACATAAGTAGATATCATCGACATCATACAATTAAAGATTTGCCGTCAAAAATTATTGTACAAACTAATTCTTGTCTGTTTAATGAATCTGTACAATACATGGAGCTGGAGCATTGTGATGCAGACTATGAGGATAATTATGAAGATACTGCTGAACAGAATTTAGATGCTTCAGAGCATGAATTACACATAAGGAATATAACTATATTTTTTCTAAAATTGCAGTCAAAGCATTGGTGCCAGTAACAGTTATTCAGAATATATTTGAAGAAATTCAAAGAATGAATTCCTTTCGCTCATTAAAGTTAACTGATCAGCTTAAACAGCTTTCTATCCCTGAAGAAAGTATCAAACATATTACAAATTATATTCAGGCTTCTGATGCAATTTTTGACCAGACTAGTAGCCCACTAAGATCAGATTACTGTCGTAAATTATTGTTCAAGAAAAAGTTTGATTATGTTGAGCCACAGTCCCATCATTTAGGGAGGAATTATCAAAATAAAGAGTGCACATATCAGTATGTTCCACTTATTGAAACATCAGAAAGTATTTTTACTGATGAATCTGTTCAGAGTGAATACAGTAAGACAATGGTGGCCCAGATTAGTGAATCAAGCAGTTATGGAAGATATTACTGATGGACAAGCTTTCAGTAGTAACATGCTATTCAAATATAATCCAAATTCACTAAGGATTATTCTTTATCAAGATGCCTTTGAGGTTTGCAATCCAATTGGCTCTAGTAGAAAAAAACATAAGATTCTTGCTGTATATATGACTCTTGGCAAATTTAGACCCCATTTGCGTTCTGTTGTTGATAACACCCTATTGGTTCTACTTTGTAAAGAAAATGATTTCAAGTATTTTGGTGATGATAAAATATTTTCTAAGGCGATTGAAGATTTAAAAGATCTAGAAATAAATGGTATTAAAATTGGTAATGAAACCGTAGAGGGTACAATTTACTGTTTCAACGGAGACAACTTACGTTCTCATGGGATTGGTGGCTTCTCTGAAAATTTCAGTACAGTTCAACACTTTTGCCGATACTGTACAATCACTTTAAGCGATTTTTGACGTAACCCTATTAGTGTAGGTACCTAATCATTTCACTGTAACTAATGAATATTCCAGATTACTAATAATTCTGTTCCGTAATTGTTCCCGTGTACAGTGTAGTTTGTAATTCTTTGCAAAAAAAAATTTCTGTCGTTTTACAGAGAAGTTGAAAACAATTCACGGTAATTACTTTACTTGGAGTTAGGTTAGAACATTGCCTCAAGAAAATTTGAAATGTGTTTTAAAATAAAGTGTACAGTAAAATGTGAAAACTTGTAATGTTCAGAGTATTGAAAAGTGTTTGAAAAACAGAGGTTAGCTACCTAACTATTTTTTTTTTTTGCAGTCTTTTTGTGAAATCTCAGGAACGTGTTGGTTGTATGCCAAGGTAATATTTTTTTGGGTGTCTCTCTGCTTTGGTAACATTATTTTTTTTTACAATAACAGTAATGTAGATTCACTTACAAGAATGTTCTTTCAGGCTGGGAGGTCCCAGGTCACCGTGATGCAGAAGACTGATCCACATAGTATAAATTCAGAAGATTGGTCCCCGCGTTATAGAAAACTGGTCCACGTGCTATAAGACATTTATCAATGACTTCAAGACGTCCGCCATCACCACGACAAGGCATGTATTATGGCTGGCTGGTATCATATGGAGGGAATAATGCTTATTGATTTTGGGTAATGTATACGCCCCTAGAGTTAGAAAATATGTGATAACATTGCAGTGGTGGCAGCATTTTAAGTGTTCTCACCCTTGTTATAATCCTAACCTAAATTAAATTCTGAAAAATGGCCGACGAAAGGCATCCTCCATCAAGCCAATGAAATCTTTGGTCTTGTTGTAATTTTAAAATTTTTACACCTATGTTTGTTAATAGATTTTCAGCAAGCATTTATAAAGCGGTCTGAAGTTGAAATTTGTGTCATTAGCAGTACTTGTAGTGCTTATGTTATATGTAAATTAGACGATCTCCCACCAATTACATTTCAGGACGCTATCATCCTCCCAAATTCTGAAATAAATATGTTAGGCCTCACCATTTCCTCCAATATGTCCTGGAAATCACACATCCTTAGTATAACTAAAGCTGCCTCCCGAAAGTTGGTAATGCTGTACAGATGCTGCAGCTACTTTACTCCTGAGCAGTTGCTCCAAGTATATAAGGGATTCACTTGTCCTAACTTGGAGTACTGCTCTCATATCTGGGGTGGCTCTTCTTCTGTCCAACTATTAGATAGGGTGGAATCAAAGGCATTTCGTCTTATTAACTCTCCTTCTTTAGTCGACAGTCTCTCTTCCCTTTCTCTTCGCCGCAATGTTGCTTCACTCTCTCTCTTTTACAGGTACTTTAACGGGCAATGTTCAGTGGACTTGGCATCCTGTGTACCGCCGGCAAGGCCGTGGGTTCGTAACACACGTCTTGCCCGCGGTGCCCGCCGTTTCTCCATGGATGTCGGTCACATGAGAATAACCCGTTATAGTACCTCCTTCTTTCCTCACACAGCCAAATTATGGAATGCTCTGCCTTCTTCTGTGTTTCCAGGCTCTTACAATCTGTCTCACTTTAAAAAGCTGGTTTTCCGGCATCTTCGTGGTGTAGATTAACACAGTATAACCTTTTTTTCTATATTTACAATTTCTTTCCGTTCTTTTTTTTTCGCCCCCCAGGCTCCGTTGTGGGTCGTTTGACCCGTGCCCGGGTGGGCTAATTCCCGTAAAAAAAAGAAAGAAAATGATTAACAATTTCCTGTTTAGAACAGTAGTTGTCTATTGTTTTTTTCGAAAGAAGAAAAATATAATATAGTTTATGGAATATGTACGATCACCTGAGTTATGGGTTTGTAGCGAATTTCTTTAGGAATCTCTAACTACTGTGCCGAAAAAAATTCAAAATGTTGTATTATTTGGGGAGTTTAATGGGTTCCATAATATTTTCTCTGGACTCAGATTGTATGGTAGCATGACAATAAACAGGGTAAGTGTATAAAAGCATGTCTATGAACGAGATAAGTGTATTGTAGTGTATCTAAACAGGATGAATGTATGGTAGCATGTCTATGAACAATATAAGTGTATGGTAACATGTCTATGAGCAATATAAGTGTATGGTAACATGTCTATGAACAATATAAGTGTATGGTAGCATGTCTATGAACAATATAAGTGTATGGTAACATGTCTATGAACAATATAAGTGTATGGTATCATGTCTATGAACAATATAAGTGTATGGTAGCATGTCTATGAACAATATAAGTGTATGGTAACATGTCTATGAACAATATAAGTGTATGGTAACATGTCTATGAACAATATAAGTGTATGGTAGCATGTCTATGAGCAATATAAGTGTATGGTAACATGTCTATGAACAATATAAGTGTATGGTAACATGTCTATGAACAATATAAGTGTATGGTAACATGTCTATGAACAATATAAGTGTATGGTAACATGTCTATGAACAATATAAGTGTATGGTAACATGTCTATGAACAATATAAGTGTATGGTAGCATGTCTATGAGCAATATAAGTGTATGGTAACATGTCTATGAACAATATAAGTGTATGGTAACATGTCTATGAACAATATAAGTGTATGGTAACATGTCTATGAACAATATAAGTGTATGGTAACATGTCTATGAGCAATATAAGTGTATGGTAACATGTCTATGAACAATATAAGTGTATGGTAACATGTCTATGAACAATATAAGTGTATGGTAACATGTCTATGAACAATATAAGTGTATGGTAACATGTCTATGAACAATATAAGTGTATGGTAACATGTCTATGAACAATATAAGTGTATGGTAACATGTCTATGAACAATATAAGTGTATGGTAACATGTCTATGAACAATATAAGTGTATGGTAGTCTGCTCATACATTGGATTCGATTTGTCATTCACACATTTTGGGAGTGCAGTCATGCTTGGGCAGTTGCAGGCCAGCAGATGCACGACAACCTTAGGTGCTGGCTCACCATCCATCCAGTACACTACCAACTTGGTACAAAAAGCTTGATAGCACATAAAATAATACGAACCCTGCAATGCTGTCACGTATTTTCCAACTTTATAAGTGCATACCTTACCAAATATCACCAGGAGCATTATTGGCCTCATATGGTACTGGTGGTAAAATTTTGGAACCTGGCTCATGGCCAATAAATAGCACTAAACATTGATGATGTTATGGTAGGCAAGAGTAATATAAGTATGATGGGCAGCAAGTAATCTTACTAAGATTTTCTTTTTTTCCAGGTAAGTGTAAATTTACAGCTCCGCGAGGGACCATAACAAACCACACCTTAGGTATATGTGTTACTTGTTTATAGTATATTAATTGTTGTTGTTTTTTAGCTTAGCTCTATATCAAGGATTGCTAATGCACTTATTCATATTACCCACCCAGAGAGATCCCATTAACTCTTTTATCAAACCTATTAAAGCAATTCTAATTCGGTTTCAGAACATTTAATCTTGCCAACGTTACAACTTCTCTTTTCTGGGCTTCCATTCCTGTATATCCGGCCATCTTGAGAACCCTTAATGTACTATACTTATGTGGGCACCAAAGCCTACCTGTACGCTACCCCTAAGCTATCTCCAGGGACCGTGGAGTCCTCCGCCCCAACCCTCCCATATCCTGTCTGGGGACGTCAGATTCCAGCTACCTATATCGGCTGTGTGGATGTTGCAGCATCCTTCCTCCCAGCTTTGTGATTTATTACTTTATATCGTCTACAAATTTTATGTGGTTTCGTAATTATGTTTTCGTCGATGTTTGTTTTTCACAAAGGAGTCAGACCGTAAGATGAATCGGGTCCATAACTTTGGAACTCTTTGCGATATATGAGCGAAACTTGACAGCCTCGTGTATCATTCCCAGAGGGTGTGTCGTGAGTATAATTCATTGACTTGTTTTTCAAGATGAAGATTATAAATGAAGATCACTTGTGTATTTTGCTGTACTGTTCCAGGGTGTAAAGAACCTGGAAGACTTTTGAGGTGTTGGGATATAACTTAAAAGGTTTATTTGTTATATATTCAGGGTGTTTCAGTTATGCCTTTATGGCGGAGTTTATGTGCTTAGTATGTGATTTTCTCCAAAAAGGGAAGTTTATTACCTGATGTCTAATACTTCCTGTTTTGTCATATAGTCCACTTCTATGAGACAGTTAAGGATGTTTAGATGAAATTTAACGAATTTTTAAATATAAGTAATTCCCGGCAAGTGTACGGCTAAAACTAAGTCTTTGGGCTCCTTGTTCACAGATAATGAATGATCTGTTGCAGACTTGGGCATCTATTTACCATCAAGTTACAATGAGGTTTAGACTGTCTTTCCACTCACTGTTTGCACTCTCACAGTTGTGGCATCGTCTGCTTTGTTTAATACTGTACCGGGAAATAAACTAATGCTAATGTGGGACTGGAGTTTCGAATTCTCTCATCGTTCATCCGTTTGTCTTGGTTAGTGTCATTAATCAACCCGCGTCACATTACAATTCGCGTCTCCTGCACAAAGCTGAAACCACTTTAGATATTGAGATTAAACCTTTCATTATACTGTAATGTGTAGACTTGAACAACTTGTGTCATTACGTCCACAAGAATCTGTACAAGTGTTGTGGTCTGGTTGTGGGTGTGTGTTATTCCTTAATGTTAAATGTGTTCTTGGTGGTGTTAAGTGTCACTGGGTACATCCGCTGTTCCAGGGTGTCTCAACCAGGGGTCTATCATATCCTTGTGTTACTCATCATTGACCATACCAGATACTGTACTTGGATAATGTCACAACAGTAAATAGCTCTGTGGTCTACCTGCACAAGCATGGCTCGATATACGGGGCAGGACATTACAAAGACGGTTAATTATTCCTTCTGTAAAACGTTAAAAAATGTATATACAATACCGTATTGATAACGCCGTGGAGGGACGTATGATTGTGCTGGCTACATACTATAAATATACATTATTTTACCATGAGCAGTTTGGTGATTGTGTTCATTGTTTGGCTTACTGGTATAATTACTTAGTTGAATCCATTTCGCCAGATATTCGTCCCGTTTCTCGGTGCATCAGCGGTAACTGTACAGTACGGTCAGGGGGGAGTGGACTAACACTGCTCGTACATACAGCTATGAACCACATCTACCCCTGGGTAACGATACTGTTTTAGGGACTGTACAAACACACCATTTCAGACTCACTTTTACATGCATGCAAATTCGTAAATAAAATTATATACACAAAAACACATACACACACTGTACAGTATATTTTTTTAAACAATAAATTGTAGCATTTTTATATTGGTTTGTTTTATAGTTCAGTTGTCCGTATGATGTTTTCGCCACTTAGGTTATTATTGAGAGTCCTCCCAGCGCTATACCTACTCCTCTGTTTGTGGGATGGTTGTGGAGTAGGATCTTTATAATAGAGTTTGTCGCTGAACTTAAGTTATGCATAAACAAACCAATGGATGATCCTTTGTGGTGTAGGAGTCAGTCATAGAAACCCGTTTTTTTATTAGATATTAAATAATTTTGAACTTGAGAATTGTAAAAAACTAAGCAAGTATTTGAGGAATGCCGCAGGAATAGTCACATTTTCAACAGAGGAAATATATACTCGTAAAAGCTGGAAGCTTTCGTTAATCTTAAATTACTCTGAAGAATAATGGTCAATAGTTGTACAGCTTATATCAATTCCGAAATATGTGGTCATATGCCAGTATAAACGAACACCACGATTAATTAAAAATCCCAAATATTTTTTTATTCATCTCTCTCAAATTGTTTAGAAAAAATCATTAATTTATAGAACAGTTCCATAGATTAAAAACGAACCGTTTGTGACATTTTTAGTGTAAAAGTACAAGCGAAATGCCTACGGGTTCCTCTTCATAGTAAACATCCCAACTGTAAGACAACACGAGTGAAGGTGCTGCCTGGCGTCCCCACAACACGACAAGATCAAAGGCCATAGGTGGTCGAGGGCTCCAGCACGTCTCAGGAGGGTAGTGAAGGCGGTGATGTTTACGTCTTGTGTAGCATCCCTCACCAAGTGCTGGAGGACCACTGGGCGTCAACATGTCGGGAAATAAGTGTCCCTAAACAGTCTCTTCCATCACTTTCCAGTACATTTACACAGATACTTCCAGCCTCTTCCAGTACGTCTATATGGCCTCCAGTTCTTCCCTTTTGTTGGCCATACACAGTATCTTCCCCTCCTTCCCGGGGTTCTTACCAACGTTCCTTTACGGTTTCCTCCTCTTTCTGAAGTATCTCTACAGTCAACTTCTTCCCTTCTATCCTGTATGGTCCCTCTATCCCACGCTGATAGTGTTTTCACCATGATTATACCCTTACATAATTTCCGTTCCTTCATCCTTTTCCAGCATCCCTACTTAGTCTCCTTTACTCTACCCTTTTTCATCATCCCCAATCGATCTCCACCTGTTGCCACAACCCTTATTCGGTCTTCTCCTATTTTCATCTTGCAGGGTCTTTACCAGAATGCTGTTCTCTCGTCCTCTTACATCTTTTCCTCTACTCCCATTCCTCTCTTCCGTTATGGGTCCTCCCAAAAGCTCGTGGTATTTTTTTCACGGTCGTCAGGGCTCTCTAGGGACGCATTTTAGAGCTAGGTGCGCATACTGACCGTGTGTGCGCGGTGCAAGAATAGTGTTTAACCACCATCTTTAACCTTTGGTATAAAACAACGAGAAATTGCCCCGTAAACTTGCACTTCAACCCTCTTCCACACACGAATCTCCATATTGTAACTTCAGGATACAACTAAACTATCTATCATTCTGTGGAAGGTTGTGGGCGAGGTCAAGTTGACGATAATAGCATAGATGGTGAAAATGATGAACGATATATGCAAGACACAAATATATGAGTTAGGGGTAAAAGTGGGACCTATGAAACTCTATTGACTTTATCCGTCATGTTTCATTACTTCAGTGAATCGAGTGAGAAGTTGTCCTATTTTTTGTTTTTCTATATGAGGCTTGTTTGTCATATGCACTTGTGTTATTATTAATCAATTTATAGTGAATAATGTTGATCGGTACTAATAATCATAGAAACTATTTTGCCAATGGTCCCTTAATACGGTATATTAGAAATTAAGGAAGGAATGTTTATATTTATTACTGAGTTTATTAGCTGTTTTCCTCCTCGTGTACAGGCTTATTTATCTCTGTTTATACTTCCTATACTTCGCCTGTTCTTACCTGTCTCATACACCTCATAACATCCTACTTCCTACGACAAAAAGCTGTACGTATTTCCTCTTTGTTTCCTTCATAAAATCCTGATTATTCTTGAATCATTATTTTTTCTCTCTAATATTTTCCCGTGAGTGTTTTGTCTCTCTTTGTATCATCAATAAACATTGTGTCTCTAACTCTGAAATATTTGTCTTTTCTTCTCAAAGGTCATCATCTTCTCACGGTATAATCTCTTGATTTATACCTTTCCCACATCTCTTTACTTTTGTTGTCATCATCCCTGATCTTCGTTTTGTAGTCCAATTATCTTCCTATTCGTTTTTCATCTCGTACTTCCTTCGTGTTGTGCTCCTCCCCTCATTCTTAATTTTATTTCTTGCCCTCTTCTTCTCCTTCGCCATTCTCTTCCTCTTATTCTCTTACCTCCTTCAATCTTCATCCCCTGCACTCCCCTCATTCCCTTTTTTTCCTTTTATCCTTCCTCTCACCTCGTCATCCTCTCCTAACCGAAATATTAATACAAATTATCATCAAGCTATTCCAGGAAACCTCTCGGCTCATCGTGGAGGAAAAAAATATGTGAAATGTTCCAAATAAGTATTATTTATTGCCAAGACGAGGCCCAATTCTCCTCTCTTGATTCTCCGTCTTGCTGAACGTCTCCCAACCAAAAATTCATCCATACTGCCTCCCTCACTCCCATTTCTGGTGGAATTCCTTGTCCCGGAGTGTTTTGGGTCTGTAACCTACATCACTCCATCACCATCTCCAGCTATAAGTCTCTTCAGTCTCAGGGAAGGGGATGGACGCCTCACTCAAAATATCGGACCGCGACTCTTGACTGATCTTCCTGCCCCTGTGCTTTGTATATGTTAGAAAAATTATAATATGTCGTCTAGGTTAGAGCAGAATGTTTGATAGAGAGTAACTTAGTGAGGAGAGCAGAAGACGTTGCCAGGATACGGCTTAGGAGAAAAGGGGTATTTTTGTTATTATAAAGAGCGAAAAAAATTAACTATGATTGAAATTATTACACCAGATTGAAAATAGTAACACCGTGTAAAACTACAGCAACATCAGACGGAACTAGAATTAATTTTGAGTGAATTAATTGAAAGTTTTAAACAGTTTAGAACATAGATTCTTTTTTTTAGGTCACAGGTTATTATATTTTATCTTGTACGACTCGATCTACACAGGCTTAGGCTCAGCTAGGCCGAGTTAAATTATTTACGGGTTTTAATACTGTTCTCGAAAATTGATTAATGTAAATTATGTGGAGTGTTGAAACGAAGGTCAATATTATTCTAATTTTTGTCATCCCAAAGTAGTAAAGACAAAGTAAAGAGGTAGGAGAATATAATATATACATACAGACGGAAAACTCTGTTATCGGTAATTGCTTTATTTTATCTTCTCTGAGGCTATGGGTGGTACTCCTTTTATGTGCAGTATATAATGTTTAACAATTCCTCTGACGTTTTCACTGACCTGTGGAGTAGATCAGTAGACGAATTTCTGTGCCTCCATGGTCGCCTGACTTGACTCCACTGTGGAACCACATTAAAAACACATTAAAAACCACATTTCAGTTTCAGGATCAAATTACAATTCATGATTCACTACATCAACTAGAGAATGTTTATCAAGGCTTTAGAAAATCTGATTGAATGATGTGTTACAAAATATGACGATATTAAAGGTTAGAAAATCGTGAACTGTAAGATTTTAAAACTAAATTTGGATTTCATATGTTGTTTACAGTTGATCTTGTGTCATTTGACCCCCAAAAGATATTAACGTACAGTATTATTTGAGTGAGTGTCTGAACTACCTGTGATGTTAATGTGTCACCTGTCATATGAACCACACTATTGAAGGCGTTATATAAACCAACTGATGTTGAGTGTCATATAAACCCAAAGGGAAGTTGAAGGTGTCATGTGAGCCGTCTGTGATCTCTCTCTCTCTCTCTCTCTCTCTCTCTCATGTGAATTTAACATTTCGTCTCCCTGGCCGTGTCATCTCCTGATAACATGTTAATCCCATATAATTCCGTAGTTTAAAAGTTTTGGTAAGTATAATGACTTCAAAGAAACCAATTTAACTTTGAAGAGTGAGTCTAGACTTGTGTTTTGCTCCAAATCATCCCTCCCACATCTTCGCCTACCCACACGGACATAATAAATTGCTGCAACTCGAGGGAACAAAACTTATTGTTGGAGATTCAACAAGTTTTTGACAGAAGCTCACAACGTCTCGGAATTGGCCTTTCTCCACGTCTTATATGTCGAGCCAGTAATCTCCTTGAATTTGCATTATCTATTTGAGCTTCTGCCTCGTATCTGTTGCCCAGGTTTGGGTAGAGAGGAAAATGCCTAACTGTGCACAAATATTTTTCAAAGCAACGTGAATTTCCGAGGCCTTCCTGTCTGCTCTTCTCTCTCTGTTCTCATTGGATAATCACGCTTGACATTATAGCCGTAAGGTAAATATACAACGAGTGGTTTTGGGACTTTGTCTTAGTGATAAAGTAGGCTTTCTGATGTTTGACTGAACATTTATTATATTACGACAGTATTTCCTCTTACACAACTCTGCTTAAAGGCAATTGTTACCTTCAGATTAAAATGATCTTCCGTGCGTGCAAGAAAAAAATAAACCAACCCAGGAAACAAGGATTCAATAATTATAATTAGATTTTCCTTCACACATTTAACCCACAAGTTAAGTATCATTGAAATTTATATTGAAAAATAAAAGATTGCTGCATGAACCTCAATCCTACGATAATACTAATTGGACTCAAGCCCCGCGGGTACAGTAAACCAGAGCAAGATTATTATCAGAAAACCTACAAGTGTCTCAACTGCGCTGTATCTGGCCCTCACCTCAGATTATGGCCGGTCTCCAGGGCGACCTGTCCCTCTTACAACCTTCTTATTTGATTAAAGAAGTCCCGGTATCAGGGTCAATAGAGATAAAATACAGGAAGCTGCTAAGGTTAGAGGTCTCGTGAGTGTGGTATACGGTGTTGGCCTTCTGGTGGAATGACCGAGTTTCTACCTGTTTCCTCAGTCCGTAAGTCAATGGTATAAAACAGCGCACTCACTGTTTACTGCACTGTTGCCGGACCTTACTCACATCTGTCTGTATTTATATTATAGTACCTTCCTGCTGCTGAATCACCTTTATCTGATGCTCACTTCTGTGTGTGTGTGTGTGTGTGTGTGTGTGCGTGTGCGCGCACTAAATATGAATCATGGTGATAATCTTATTTTCTATATAATCTTTTATCCCGAAATTTCAAACTGGTCTGTGTGTAGGGAGGATCATGACGCATATACATACGTATTTATGTATATAATTGCATATGTATAGGATTATATATATACTGTATACTAATTCATTTATTCTCAGTAATAACTTATCATGAACAAGAGGCAGCAGAAGCTGAGGGCAGACTCGCCGCTAATTCTGTAATGTCTCAATCAGAAACTAATATACTCCGGCTTGTAAACATCAGCCACACTTTTAGCCGCTCGTAATTGAAACGTCGGTCGTTGGCGCAGGGACGTCTACTTTGTTATTACGAACATGATGGTATATTTCAGAACAGATTAAGTGCGTAGAATGAGCAGTAAACAAAAATTGAATAAAGATAGAATAAGGGCAACCACTGAGTAATCCGAGGGTATTGAGGGAGGGGACCGTCGGAAGCGGATATAACTGGATGAGGGGAAGTGTGGTGGAAAAGTTGGGTAGCTTCTCCTCAACTAACACGCCTCCATAATAACATGGCTCACAAGGATGGTGGCAACAAATAGGGGGCCACTAGACGGCCGCTCTCATACACACACTGGAGATAGGCACCCCCCCCCCCACGTCATCGGGGTTATGAGGATGTATGTGATCCATTTACAGAGAGTTAGAAAGTCAATCCAGCTTGAGGCAACAATTTTATCCAGATTTGGAATAAGTTTATCCTGGTTTGAGTAAGATTCCAAATCAATTCAGGTTTGACTTAGATAGTAAGTCAATACAGGAATGCCGAATACAGGTTCCTGAGGACTGTACAGCCGCTGCCCTAACAAGCGTGCGGTATATACCTCCCAGATAGTGAGTTGAACAACACTCAATAGTTTTGTATGTAGAAGGGCCATCGTCACCACACCAGCATCTTCTCCGTACACATTTGTTTCCTTCAAGGGGTAAGGGGTTGTGAAGCATTGGGAAGATTACTTAACGTTCTTCCAATGCCTTCACAACCTCTCACCCCTTGAAGGAAAAAGTGATTCTCCTTCCATCAGCCTCCTCCAGTACCCCGTGTTGATGCTTATACATTTTGTCATCTGAATTCTGTTTGGTAGCCAATATCCTGTGCTCTACAGGTGTGCATTGTAAGATGTATACAATATTATCTTTATTATGCTCAACTGTTAGTGAGAAAATGGTGCAGTTTCAGGCTTCATTCTCGTATTCTTGATGTTTTTTTTTACGTTTTCTCAACTTTGCTGGAGACGATGACTCCTCCAGATAAAAGAACAATTCACCGCTCTTTAGGCAGCTCCTCTTTATTTTATAAATGTTGATATGATCATGAAGGACTAAAACCCACTGTAAAGTTCTCCAGTCAATAACATAAGCGGTTTAGGAAGGAAGATGATATATATAAGAGCAACACACGCCTGAGTAACGGCTCCAAAATTATTAATGACTTATCGTCGTTGAGAGCTGTGTGGTATTGTAGCGTGAGGAGAGATTAACTTAAATGTTGATTGTGTCGGTGATGATGATGATGAAGTAGGATTATTGAATACCTTGTATTGTTCACTATAGGGTCGTTATGTTTAAGTGTAATTAATTTCAGGAATCACTGTGTGATAACTGTTACAGTACCATACTTGATATTGTGTGTACCTGTATGTTTACATCTACTGTTGTCAGGTAATTAATATATCCCACCAAAATGCTAGCAATTTGTTTTTAGCTTACAGGTATAACCAATGAGTCATTTATAGTTTGTTCTTAATCTCTAAAATTAGTCTATACTGTTATTTATTTATACTGAATACTGATTTCTCCAAATATTCTAACAATGTCCGCATCTTCCTTTGTTACCAGAAACAGAGAGCCTCGTAAAGCAGAGGTTTTACTAAGTCTCCTGAACCCAGAGATGGCCTAGAGAATTTCTAGTTAGCTGCAGAATGAATTGATAAATGTCTAGTACAGCCTGGAGGCACAATGTAACTTACATAATAATGTAATCACTGACAACAGTACGTGTAGACTACAGGTACACAACATAACAAGTATGGTACTGCAACAGTCATCACACAATGTACACAGATTAGAATATGAAAACTTAGCTCGAGTGAATTAATATTTACTTTGAGTTACAGACGACACATTAAATACAGAGAGAAATAATGTGCCGGTAGACCCATTTATAATTGACTTATATTAGTCACCTATACTTTAATGACAAAGAAACACAGGACTGGTCTTTCAGCTTAACAAACAAAAAATATTTTAATTCCAACACCCCAGGGGGACTTCCTACCAAATTATATACATTAATTATTACCCCATACTGTTATGACCATCCTGTGTTCTGATGAATTAAGCTATATACTGTATATAACTGAAACAAACACTCACTAGTATTGTAGGTGTAATAGTCCAATGGGAGGAGAGGAAGGAACAATAAATAAGGAGCTAAGGTGGGGCGACAAGGAAGAATCACTCTCTCAAATAAATTTAAGGAGAAAGCAAGTGTTATGAAGCGTACTGAGGCGGTACTTGTGGCCGGTTGCTGGTAGGAGGTGGGTGTCTCGCATCAAGAGTAATGATCTTATAACTCACCCAGAGATCCCCCTCAGGGAATCCTTAATGAAATTTGAAATGATAATGCAATTCAATACCACGACTTCTTCCTCCCGTCCCACCATCACGACAGTCTTCCACGGGAAAACTCTTGCTATCGGCAACATTGAGCAGTAAATTCAATTTCAAACAAGCCATTGAATTGTAAGAAGACAGATGTAACTATATTCATTAGATAGAGTGCAGGGAACAGGCGGTCGGCAACCTAGTTTGGCCCCTTCTCTGTGATAGAAAACGTCTGCCTAAACTCATCCATTTTCCGTGACAGGTGTGGAGGGGGGATTTCCCTAGAGAGGACAAGGCAAGCACTGTTCGGGGACTACTCTTAAATATTTTTGTTGTATGTTCTCAGAGTCCTAGCTTTATCATCCAGTCAGTGTCACTCATAGAATTAACAAATTGTTTATCTATCAAGTTACGCTTTTAAAACAATTTCTGTGTTGCTCGGTTATAGTGAAAATAAGTCAGCTAAAATGATTCTTCCATCCACTTCCATGTTGAGCATGATTTGTTATGGTCAACTTCTCATTAAGAAAGAGATACATTTAATCATCTACATGAAACCCTGCAGAAGTAATATAATTAGCTGCATCGGTTTAACACTGAAACGCTCTTTCTGGAAGAAGAATTTTCCCTTTTTCCTTTACACAAGAAAAGTGAAAAAGGAAATAAGGGTAAAGAGGATTGGGGCATCATTACCTTTTAGATGTTCAAG
>NW_024740815.1:0-9036 GCF_018991925.1 Homarus americanus | reverse complement strand
CCCCTGGTTCTCCCTAACACTCCCCACGTACACCTCTGACACTCCTAGGTATTCATCTGACACTCCCTGGCACACCCTGACACTCCAGGCACACCTCAAACACTCCCTGGCACACCTCAGACACTCCCCAGGCACACCTCTTTCACTCCCCTGGTTCTCCCCCTAACACTCCCAGGTACACCTCAGACACTCCCAGGTACACCTCAGATACTCCCAGGTACACTGATGACACTCCCCTGGTACACCTCAGACACTTTTAGGTACACCTCTCACACCTGCAGGCACACCCCAGACACTCACAGGTACTCTCAGACCCCAGGTACACCCAAGACATCTCTGACACCCAGGCACACCTGCTAGGTACACCACTGACACCCATGCTGACACTCCCAGGTGCACCTGACACTCCCATGTACCCACTGACACCCTGGTACACACTCTGACACTCCCAGGTACACACCAGACACCCCAGGTACACCTCAGACACCCTAGGTACACCTCACACTCTTAGTAGGTCACCTTCACACCCCAGGTTCTGACAGTCCCCTGGTAAATCTCTGGTAACCTCTGCAGCAGCTCAGACACCCCAGGCAGGCTGGCTCAGACATCTCTGACATTCCTCCCTGACATCTCAGACATTTCCTAGTAGCACTGCTGACACTGGACATCCCTATCCCAGGCACACCGACAGCCCCTGCACACTTTCCTGAGCCCAGGCATACCCCACTCCCAGGCATACCAGAGGCCACCTTCACACCCAGGCATTCCTCCTTGCACTCCTAAGCACCCTCTTGCTCACACCTGATACACTAGGCATCTCCTGACACTCTAGGTATTCCTCTGCTGGCATTTGACCCCAGGTACCTCAGACACTCTCCTCACACCTCCTGATCTCCCAGGTACATCTCTTTCTTCAATTCCCGAGCCTCCAGGATCCCAGGCACACTCCCCAGGCACACCTCTCACACCCAGGCACACTGGCACACTCCCAGGCACACACCTCTGGCACTCTCCTGACACTTGCATTTCTGACACCCCAGGTACACTTGACATCTCCCAGTAGTGTTTTCCGATGACCCCAGGCACACCTGATAATTCTGGTAAACCCGGATAGCTTCGGCACACTTCTGACACTCCCAGGTACCTCTGATACTCTCAGGAGCCTGACACCCTGGTCGCTTGCTTCTCCTAACACTCCTGCACCTCTGGGAGTCAGGTGTAAGGGGAGGTCTGAGGTACCTGGGAGGCCGGGGAGGTGTACCTGGGAGTGTTAGGGGTGGACCAGGGAGGCCAGAGAAATACCTAGGAGGTCAGGAGGTGTACCTGGGAGTGTGAGAGGTGTACCTGGGAGTGAGAGGTGCACCTAGGTGTGTATGAGGTACCTGGAGTGTCAGAAGGTACCTGGGAGTGTCTCCAGGTGCACCTGGGAGGGTCTGAGGTGTATTAGGAGAGTGACAGAGGAAAACCCAGGGAGTGTCAGAGGTACCTGGGAGTGTCAGAGGTGCGCCTGGGAGAAGTCGGAGGTGCACTGGGAGTGTCAGGAGGTGTACCTGGGGAGTGTCAGAGGTGTACCTGGAGTGTGAGAGATGTACCTTGGAGTGTCAGAGGAGGTGTATCTTGGGGAGTGTTGGACGTGTACCTTGGAGTGTCAGGAGGTGTACCAGGAATGTCAGTGAGCACCTGGGAGTGTCAGGAGGTGTACCTGGGGAGGTCAGAGTTGTACCCAGAGCAAGTCAGGAGGTGTACCAGGGAGGCCAGGAGGAATACCTGAGCAGTCAGTGTGTACCTGGGAGTATCGGAGGTGTACCCAGGGAGGCCGGAGGTACCTGGGAGGCCTGTGCACTTCTGGAGTGTCAGAGGTGTACTTGGGAGGTCAGCGGTAGTGAACCTGGGAGTGTCTGAGGTGTACCTGGAGTGTCAGAGAAGTACCTGGGAGGTCACAGGAGTACCTGGAGTGTGAGAGAGGTGTACCTGGGAGTGTGAGAGAGGTGTACCTAGGGTGTGTATGAGGTGCACCTGGGAGGTCAGAAGTGTACCTGATGTCTGAGGTGTACCTGGGAGTGTCTAGGTGTATTAGGGGAGTGACAGAGAGAACCTAGGGAGGTCAGGAGGTGTACCTGGGAGTGTCAGAGGTGTACCTGGGAGTATCGGAGGTGTAACTGGGAGTGTCAGGAGGTGTACCTGGGGAGTGTCAGGAGGTGTACCTGGGGAGGTCAGAGATGTACCTGGGGAATGTCAGAGGTATCTGGGAGTGTTGACGTGTACCTGGGGAGGCCGAGGTGTACCAGGAATGTCAGTGGAGTACCTGGGAGTGCTTTCAGAGGTGTACCTGGAGTGTCAGAGGTGTACCTGGGAGCAAGTCAGAGGTGTAATTGGGGAGGTCAGAGGTGCACCTGGGAGGTCGGAGGTGCACCTATGAGTGTCAAGGTACCTGGGAGGTCTGGGGTGCACCTTGGGAGTGTCTGGGGTTTACCTGGAGTGTCTGAGGTGTACCTGGGATTGTCAGGAGGTGTTCCTGGGAGGCTCAGAGGTACCTGGGAGTGTCGGAGGGGTCTACATGGAGTGTCAGAGGTGGTACTCTGGCAGTGCTGGGCGGTGTACCTGGAGTGTCAGGAGAGGTGTACCTGGGAAAGCCAGAGGTGCCTGGGAGTTTCTGAGGTGTACCTGGGAGTGTCTGAGGTGAACCTGGGAGTGTCAGAGAAGTACTAGGGAGTGTTACAGGAGAACTTGGGAGCGTGAGAGGGTGTACCTGAGAGTGCGAGAGGTGTACCCTTAGGAGTGTCTGAGGTGTACCTGGGAGGTAAGAGTTGTACCTGGGAGGTCTGAGGTGTTCCTGGAGTGTCTGACGTGTACCTGGGAGGTCATAGGTGTACCAGGAGTGTCAGAGGAATACCTAGGAGTGTCAGAGGTGGCATAGGAGTTTTGAGGTGTACCCAGGAGATCGGAGGTTTACCTGGGAATGTTGGATTTGTACCTGGGAGGCCAGAGGTGTACTTTTGGAGTATCGGAGGTGTCCCTGGAGTGTACCAAACTCCAAACTGAGTGTTTTTTCAGAAAAGAAGTAAAAACTCAACTAAAATTCACTTTTAACCTAACCTAACCTAACCTAGCCCAACCCAACCTAACCTAACCCAACCCAACCTAACCCAACCTAACCTCACACCTAACCCAACCCAACCAAACCTAACCTAACATAACCTAACTTAACTCTAACACTGAAAATCAGTGTTTTGAAAAGAAATTAAGGTTTTCCGTGAAAGAAGATAAAAAATAAGTAAAATACATTGGTTTTTTATCTAAACCGAGTGTTTTTCACAGAAAAATAAGAAAACTAACTAAAATTCACCCAACCTAACCTAACCTCACCTAACCTAAAACCAACCTAACCTAACCCAACCCAACCTAACCCAACCCAACCCAACCCAACCCAATCCCAATCCCACAAACCTAACCTAACCCAATCTCAACGTAACCGAACCCAATCCTAACCTAACCTAACTCTAACCTTTCCTAACCCAACCTAACCCAACCAACACAACCCAACCTAATCCAACCCAACCTAACCTAACCTAACCTAACCTAACCTAACCTAACCTAACCCAACCAAACCTAACCTAACCTTAACTCTAACCTTAACCTACCTAACCTAACCTTAATCCTAACTTAACCTCTAACACTGAAAAATCAGTGTTTTTGAAAAGAAATTAAGCTGCTTCTTCGTGAAAAGAAGATAAAAAATATGTAAATACATTGGTTTTCATCTAAAACTGAGTTTTTTCAGAAAAAGCTGAAAACCAACTAAAATGCACCTAACCTAACCTAACCTAACCTAACCTAACCTAACCCAACCCATCCCAACCCAACCCAACCTATCCTAACCCAACCCAACCTAACCTAACCTAACCTAACCCAACCTAACCTAACCTAACCTAACCTAACCTAACCTTAACCCAATCCCAATCCAACTCTAATCGTGAAAAAGAAGTAAAACTAATCCTCAAAACAGACTAAAAAGAAAGTCAATGCAATACGTTTGAAAAATATGCACAACCAACTAAAAAGGTTTTTGTAAGGAAATTCAACGATTCGTGAGTGTTGCAGTTACAAACCAATCAAAATCCACTTAACCCAACCTAACCCAACCTAACCCAACCCAACCCAACCTAACTTAACCCAACTCAACCCAACCCAACCAAACCCAACCCAACCCAACCAAACCCAACCCAACCCAACCCAACCCTAATCCCAACCCAACCCAGCCTCCAACCCAACTCAACCTAACCTAACCTAACCTAACCTCAACCTGCAACCTAACCTAACCTAACCTAACTCTGTCCTAACCTAACCTAACTCTAGGTTAGGTTAGGTTAGGTGAATTTTAGTTAGTTTTACTTCTTTTCACGAAAAAACACTCCAGTTTCAGATAAAAACCAATTTATTTTACTTATTTTTCTTCTTTTCACGGAAAAACTCTTTAATTTTTTTTTTCAGAACAATGATTTTCAGTGTTAGTTAGGTTAGGTTAGGTAGGTTAGGTTAGGTTAGGTTAGGTTAGATGGTATACACTCCCAGGCACACTCTCTGATACTCCTTGTGTGTGTTGGCCTGATATCTCTGGCACACCTTTCTGACACTCCAGGTGCTCTTCTTGACACTCCCTGGCTCCAATTCTCTGAAACTCCCAGGTACTTCTCTGACACTCCATGGCACACCTCCGATATTCCCAGGTAATACCTGATATGCTTCCAGGTACATTCTTCCGATACTCCCAGGCACACCTTGAGACCCCAGGCACAACCTGACACCCCATACTTTTTCTGACACCCTGGTACACATCTGCTCACTCCCCACACACCCTCAGACACTCCCCCACACCTGGGGACTTCCCAGGCACACCTCTTGCTCCCAGCCTCGACATTCTCCAGGCACATCTCAGCCCAGGTACTCCCAGGCACACACCCCAGGCACCTCACACACTAGGCACACCTCACACTCCCAGGCACACCTCCTCACACTCCAGGTATTTCCCAGACACCCCTTGAATTTCTTTCTGACTGCAGGCATTTTGACATTCTGGTACTCCACTGACACTGGAGCTTCCCAGGCACCCCACCAGGCACACCTCTGCCACACTTGCCACTCCCAGGCCTCTGTCACTGCCCAGACCTTCAGCACCCCAGTGGCCTGACTCCCAGGTAGCCTGACACTCCTGGCTCTGACACCTCAGGCCTCTGGGAACTCTCTCAGGCTTGATTCTCCCATTCACCCCTGAGCCTCTCTCACTCCCAGGCACTTCTCAGGCACACTCAGCCCCAGGTTTTTCACACTCCTTGTACACCAGACAGCTAGGCACATTCTTCACACACTCAGGCATTTTTCACACCCCAGGCCCCAGGCACACCGCTGACCCCCTGGCACACCCTGACTTCCCAGGCATCTCAGACAATCCCAGGTGTCCTGAGGCACACCCGATAATCTGGCTGCAAACCTGAGCCTAGGCACCTTCAGGCAACACCTTCTGGCTCCCAGCCTGACACCCCTGAACCTTCTGGTCCGATTCTGACATCTTGTAAGACCAAGAGACACTCCAGGCACACTGCAGATACTCCCCAGGCACACCTCTGGGAGGTCAGGGGTGTAAGGGGGGAGGTCTGAGGTGTACCTGGGAGGCCAGAGGTGTACCTGGGAGTGTTAGGGGTGGACCAGGGAGTGTCAGAGAACTACCTAGGGAGGTCAGAGGTGTACCTGGGAGGTGGAGAGGTGTACCTGGGAGTGTGGAGAGGTGTACCTAGGTGTGTATGAGGTGTAACTGGGAGTGTCAGAAGTGTACCTGGGAGGTCTCAGGTGTACCTGGGAGGTCTGAGGTGTATTAGGGGAGTGACAGAGAAAACCTAGGGAGGTCAGGAGGTGTACCTGAGTGTCAGAGGTGCACCTGGGGAGTATCGGAGGTGTACCTGGGAGTGTCAGAGGTACCTGGGAGTGTCAGAGGTGTACCTGGGAGTGTGGAGAGATGTACCTGGGGAGTGTCAGATGTGTATCTGGGAGGCGGATTGCAGCCTGGGAGTGTCAGAGGTGGCACCAGGAATGTCAGTGAGTACCTGGGAGTGCCAGAGGTGTACCTGGGAGTGTCAGGAGTTGTACCTGGGAGGTCAGGAGGTGTACCAGGGAGTGTCAGAGGAATACCTGGGAGGTCAGTGGTGCACCTGGGGAGTGTCAGGAGGTGGTACCTAGGCGTATCGGAGGTTTACCTGGGAGGTCGGAGTTGTACCTGAGTTTCAGGAGGTGCACCTGGGAGCGTGAGGAAGTGTACCTGGGGAGCATCGAGGTGTACCAGGAGTGTCGGAGGTGTACCTGGGAGTGTCAAAGGTAATTTCGGAGTGTCAGAGGTGTACTTGGAGGTCAGCGGTGAACCTGGGAGGTCTGAGGTGTACCTGGGGAGTGTCAGAGAAGTACCTGGAGTGTCACAGGAGTACTTGGAGGTGAGAGGTGTACCTGGGAGTGAGAGGGTGTACCTAGGTGGTGTATGGAGGTGTACCTGGGAGGTCAGAAGTGTACCTGGGAGTGTCTGAGGTACTCTGGGAGTGTCTGAGGTGTATTAGGGAGTGACAGAGGAGAACCTAGGGAGTGTCAGAGGGCACCTGGGAGTGTCAGGGAGGTGTACCTGGGAGTATCGGAGGTGAACTGGGAGTGTCAGAGGTGTACCTGGGGAGTGTCAGGAGGTACCTTGGGAGGTCAGAGATGTACCTTGGAATGTCAGGAGGTGTATCTGGGAGTGTTGGACGTGTACCTGGGAGGTCAGGAGGTGTACCAGGAATGTCAGTGGAGTACCTGGGAGTGTCAGAGGTGTACCTTGGGAGTGTCAGAGGTGTACCTGGGAGCCAGGTAAAAACTGGGAGTGTCAGAGGTACCTGGCAGTGTCAGAGGTGTACCTGGAGTGTCGGAGGTGTACCTGCGAGTGTCAGAAGTGTACCTGGGAGTGTCTGGGGGTGTGTACCTGGAGTGTCTGGGGGTTTACCTGGGAGTGTCTGAGGTGTACCTGGGATTGTCAGAGGTGTTCTGGGAGGTCAGGAGGTGTACCTGGGAGTGTCGGAGGTTCACATGGAGGTCAGGAGGTGTACCTGGCAGTGTCAGCGGTGTACCTTGGAGGTCAGGAGGTGTACCTGGGAAAGTCAGAGGTGTACCTGGGAGCTTGAGGTGTACCTGGGAGCGGTCTGAGGAACCCGTGAGTGTCAGAGAAGTACCAGGGAGTGTTACAGAGAACCTGGGAGGTGAGAGGTGTACCTGAGAGTGTGTGAGAGGCACCTAGGGAGTGTCTGGAGGTGTACCTGGGGAGTGTAAGAGTTGTACCTGGAGCAAGTTCGAGGTGTTCCTGGGAGTGTCTGACGTGTACCTGGGGAGCAACATAGGTGTACCAGGGAGTGTCAGAGAATACCTAGGAGTGGGTCAGAGGTGTACCTAGGAGTTTCAGAGGTGTACCTAGGAGCATCGGAGGCTTCACCTGGGAATGTTGGATTTGTACCTGGGAGGCCAGTGTGCACTTTGGGAGCATCGGAGGTGTCCCTGGGAGTGCACCAACCTAAAACTGAGTGTTTTCGTGAAAAAGAAGTAAAACGAACTAAAATTCACTTCTTAACCTAACCTAACCTAACCTAGCCTAACCTAACCTAACCTAACTCCCAACCCAACCTAACCTAACCTAACCTCACTCAACCTAACCTAACCAAACCTAACCTAACATAACCTAATCCTAACCTCTAACACTGAAAATCAGTGTTTTGAAGAAATTGCTGTTTCTTCGTGAAAAAAGAAGATAAAAAATAAGTAAAATACATTGGTTTTTTATCTAAAAACTGAGTGTTTTTTCAGAAAATAAGTAAAACTAACTGTAAATTCACCTAACCTAACCTAACCCTCACTTAAACCCAAACTAACCCAAACCCAACTAACCCAACCCAATCCCAAAACCCAACCCAACCCAACCCAACCCAACCTACAAACCCAATCCCAACCCACCCTAACGTAACCGAACCCAACTCCAACCTAACCCAACCCAATCCCAAACCTAACCCAACTCACCTAACCCAACACAACCCAAATCCCAATCCAACCCAACCTAACCTAACCCAACCTAACCCAACCTAACCCAACCTAACCCAACCAAACCTAACCTAACTCTAACTCCAACCTAACCTTACTCCAACCCAACCTAACCTAACCTAATCCTTAACACTGAAAATCAGTGTTTTGAAAAGAAATTGCTGTTTCTTCGTGAAAAGAAGATAAAATAAGTAAATACATTGGTTTTCATCTAAAAACCGAGAGTTTTTTCAGAAAAAATAGGCAAAACCAACTAAAATGCACCTAACCTAACCCAATCAACCTAACCTAACCTAACCCAACCTAACCCAACCTAACCTAACCCAACCTAACCTAACCTAACCCAACCCAACCCATCCCAACCCAACCCAACCTATCCTAACCTAACCTAACCTAACCTAACCTAACCTAACCTAACCTAACCTAACCTAACCTAACCTAACCTAACCTAACCTAATTCGTGAAAAAGAAGTAAAACTAACTTCAAAACAGAGTTCTTTTCAAAAAGAAAACACGGCACATGTTTGAAAAATATGTACAACTAACTAAAAAGTAAGCGTTGTAAGGAAATTCAACGATTTCCGTGAGTGTACTGCAGCAAAGCAAACTAACCAAAATTCACTTCAACCCAATCCCAACTCAACCCAACCCAACCCAACCCAACCCAACTTAACCTAATCCCAACTCAACCCAACGAAACCCAACCCAACCCAACCAAACCCAACCTAACCTAACCCAACCTAACCTAACCTAACCTAACCTAACCTAACCTAACTCATCTCATTCCAATCCCAACCTAACCTAGGTTAGGTTAGTGAATTTTAGTTAGTTTTACTTCTTTTCACGAAAAACACCTGCTTCAGATAAAAACCAATTTATTTTTACATATTTTTCTTTCTTTTTTCACGGAAAACTTAATTTTTTTTTTTCAGAACAATG
>NW_024740814.1:0-13063 GCF_018991925.1 Homarus americanus | reverse complement strand
AGTTACAGGCTGGCTGAGGTGTACCCATGAGAAGCGGAGGTTTACCTGGAGTGTCGGAGTTGTACCTGGGAGTGTCGGTGGTGTACCTGGCAGTGTCAGCAGTGTACCTGGGAGTGTCAGAGGTGTGCCTGGGAGTGTCTGAGGTGTACCTGGGAGTATCTGAGGTGTACCTGGGAGTGTCAGAGGTACCTGAGCAGAGGTGTACCTGGGAGGTCGGAGGTGTACTACTTGTGAGTGTGAGAAGTGTACCTGGGAATGTCTGGGGTGTACCTGGGAGCAAGTCTGGGTGTACCTGGGAGTGTCAGGTGTACCAGGGAGTTTCAGTGTACCTGGAGGTCAGTGTACCTGGGAGTGTCGGGGGTGCACATGGAGTGTCAGAGGTGTACCTGGCAGTGTCAGCGGTGCCTGGGAGTGTCAGAGGTGTACCTCAGGAGATCGGAGGTCAACCTGGGAGGTGGAGCAAAGCCTGGGAGCGGAGGCGGACCTGGTAGTGTCAGAGGTGTACCTGGGAGCATCAGAGGCATACCTGGGAGGCCAGAGGAGTACCTGGGAATGTCAGAGGTGTACCAGGAGTGTCAGTGAAGTACCTGGGAGTCTCAAAGGTGTACCTGGGAGATCGGAGGTGTACCTGGAAATATCGGAGGTGTACCTGGGAATATGGGGAGGTGTACCAGGAGTGTCAGAGGCATACCTGGGAGTTCCCAGAGGTGAAACCAAAGAGTGTTAGAGGAGCACCTGGGAGCTCAGAGGTGTACCTGGGAGTATCGGGAGGTACCTGGGAGTATCGGGAGGTGTACCTGGGAGTGTCAAGGGTGTACCAGGGAGTGTCAGTGGAGCACCTGGGAAAGCCAAAGGCTTAACTGGGAGGTCGGAGGCATGGAGTGTCAGGAGGTGTACCTGGCAGTGTCAGCGGTGTACCTGGCAGGGTGTCAGAGGGGGTGCCTGGGAGTGTCTGAGGTGTACCTGGGAGTCAGCGGTAAATGGAGTGTCGGAGGTGTACCTGGGAGTGTGAGGTGTACCCAGGGAATGTCAGTGGAGTACATGGGAATGTCAGAGGTGTACCTGGGAGTGTCAGAGGTGTACCTGGGAGGCTCAGGAGTTGTACTTAGGAGTGTCAGAGGTGTACCTGGGAGTGCCAAAGGTGTACCAGGGAGTGTCTGAGGAGTACCTGGGAGTGTCTGAGGTGTACCTGGCAGTGTCTGAGGTGTACCTAGCAGTGTCTGAGGTGTACCTGGCAGTGTCAGCGGTGTGTACCTGGGAGTGTCTGAGGTGTAACTGGGAGGTCAGAGGTTTTGCCTGGGAGCAAGCTGGGGAGGCACCAGGAGCCAGGTGTGCCTGGGAGTGTCAGAGGTGCACTTGGGAGTGTCAGTGGTGTACCTGGCAGTGTCTAGAGGTGTAACTGGGAGTGTCAGAGGTTTTGCCTGGGAGTGTCAGGAGAGGTGCACTTGGGAGTGTCAGAGGTGCACCTTGGAGTGTCTGAGGTGTACCTGGGAGTGTCTGAGGTGTACTCCAGTGTCTGAGGTGTACCCAGTAGCAGTGTCTGAGTGTACTGGCAGTGTCAGCGGTGTACCTGGGAGTGTCAGAGGTGTACCCAGAAGTATCGGAGGTTTACCTGGGAGTGGCGGAGTTGTACCTGAGTGTCGGAGGCGACCTGGTAGTGTCAGAGGGTGTACCTGGGAGTATCGGAGGTACCTGGGAATATCGGAGGTGTACTGGGAATATGGGAAGGGTACCAGGGAGTGTCAGAGTATACCTGGGGAGAGTTCTGAGGAACCAAAGAGTGTTAGAGGAGCACCTGGGAGTGTCAGTGTACCTGGGAGATCGAGGTACCGGAGTACGGAGGTGTACCTGGAGGCTGAGGTGTACCAGGAGTGTCAGTGGAGCACCTGGGAGTCAAAGGTTTAACTGGGAGTGTCGGAGGTGACTGGAGTGTCAGAGGTGTACCTGGCAGAGTGCGCGGTGTACCTAGCAGTGTCAGAGGTGTGCCTGGGAGTGTCTGGAGGTGTACCTGGGAGTGTCAGGAGAACCAGGGAGCGAAAGAGGTGTACCTGGGAGGCCAGGAGGTGTACCAGGAGTGTCTGAGGGGTGTACCTGGGAGGTCAGAGATGCACGAAGGAGTCAGAGGATTGCCTAGGAGTGCTGGAGGTGTACCTAGGGAGTGTCGGAGGTGTACCTAGAGTAGCGGAGGTTTACCTGGGAGTGTCGGAGTTGTACCTGGGAGTGTCGGTGGTGTACCTGGCAGTGTCAGCAGTGTACCTGGGAGTGTCAGAGGTGCCTGGGAGTGTCTGAGGTACCTGGGAGTATCTGAGGTGTGCCCGGAGTGTCAGAGGTACCTGGGAGTGTCAGAGGTGTACCTGGGAGTGTCGGAGGTACTTGAGATGAGAGAAGTGTACCTGGGAGTGTCTGGGGTGTACCTGGGAGTGTCTGGGGTACCTGGGAGTGTCAGGGTGTACCAGGAGTTTCAGTGGTGTACCTGGGAGTGTCAGTGGTGTACCTGGGAGTGTCGGGGGTACATGGAGGTCAGGAGGTGTACCTGGCAGTGTCATGGTGTACCTGGGAGTGTCAGAGGTGTACCCAGGAGTATCGGAGGTTTACCTGGGAGTGGCGGAGTTGTACCTGGGAGCAAGTCGGAGGCGGACCTGGTAGTGTCAGAGTACCTGGGAGTACCAGAGGTTACCTGGGAGTGTCAGAGGAGTACCTGGGAATGTCAGAGGTATACCAGAGTGTTGGTGAAGACCTGGGAGTCTCAAAGGTGTACCTGGGAGTATCGGTGTGGGAAATACCGGAGGTGTACCTGGGAATATGGGAGGTGTACCAGGAGTGTCAGGAGGATACCCTGGGAGTCTCAGAGAACCAAAGAGGTTAGAGGAGCACCTGGGAGTGTCAGGAGGTGTACCTGGGAGTACGGAGGTACCTGGAGTATCGGAGGCCTGGGAGGTCAAGGGTGTACCAGGGAGTGTCAGTGGAGCACCTGGAGGTCAAAGGCTACCTGGGAGGCCGGGAGGTGTACATGGAGTGTCAGAGGTACCTGGCAGCAGCTGTGCCCAAAGCCGAGGTGTGCCTGGGAGTGTCTGAGGTGTACTGAGGTAAAGTAATGGGAGGTCGGAGAAAAATGTCAGATGCCAGAAGAATGTCAGTGAGTACATGGGAATGTCAGAGGAACCTGGGAGGCGAGGTGCACTGGGAGGTCAGAGTTGTACTTAGGAGTGTCAGAGGTACCCAGAGCAGCGGGACAGGGAGGTCTGAGGAGGCCTGAGTGTCTGAGGTGTACCTGGCAGTGTCTGGAGGTGCACCTAGCAGTGTCTGAGGTACCTGCAGCCACACCTGGGAGTGTCTGAGGCACAAAACCTGGAGCAAGCCAGGCCAAGCCTGGGAGCGCCAGAGGTGCACATGGGAGTCATGAGGTGTGCCTGGGAGGTCAGAGGCACCTGGGAGGCCAGTGGTGTAGCCCGGTGGTGTCTGAGGTGTAACTGGGAGTGTTGCAGGTTTTGCCTGGGAGGTCAGAGGCACTTGGGAGGTCAGAGGCACCTTGGGAGCTAGGCACTGGAGTGCCTGAGAGGTGTACGGGAGTGTCTGAGGTGTACCTGGCAGTGTTCGGAGGTACCTGGCAGTGTCAGTGCACTTGGGAGTGTCGAGGTGCACCTGGCGATTGCAGAAGCTGCCTGGAGGCGAGCCAGCCTGGGAGTAATCGGAGGCGGACCTGGTAGTGTCAGAGGTACCTGGGAGCATCGGAGGTGTGCCTGAGTGTCAGGAGAGCACCTGGGAATGTCAGAGGCATACCTGGGAGCATCAGTGAAGCACCTGAAAGTCTCAAAGGTGTACCTGGGAGCACGGAGGACCAAATATCGGAGGTGTACCTGGGAATATGGGAGGTGTACCAGGGAGAGTCAGAGGTACCTGGGAGCCTACAGGAAACCAAAGAGTGTTAGAGGAGCACCTGGGAGGCCAGAGGTACCTGGGAGTACGGAATGGGAGTATCGGAGAACATGGGAGTGTCAAGGGTGTACCAGGGAGGTCAGTGGAGCACCTGGGAGGCCAAAGGTTTAACTGGGAGTAAGCTGAGGTGTACATGGAGTGTCAGAGGTGTACCTGGCAGTGTCAGCGGTAAATAGCAGTGCATGAAAAGCCTGGGAGTGTCTGAGGTGTACCTGGAGGTTAGAACCAGGAGCGAAAGAGGTGTACCTGGGAGGTCAGAGGTGCACCAGGGAGTGTCTGAGGTACCTGGGAGAATGCTGAGATGTACGAAGGAGTCAGAGGATTACCCAGAGTGTCAGAGGTACCAGGATGTCAGAGGTACCTAGGAGCAGCGGAGGTTGCACCTGGGAGTGCCGGAGTACCGGAGTGTCGGTGTACCTGGCAGTGTCAGCAGTGTACCTGGGAGGTCAGAGGTGTGCCTGGGAGTGTCTGCTGAGGTACCTGGGAGGTCTGAGGCACTGGGAGAGTCAGATACCTGGGAGGTCAGAGGTACCTGGAGCGAGGTGTACTTGGGAGGTGTGAGAAGTGTACTTGGGAAGTTCAGAGCAAGGCCTGGTACCTGAGGCTAGAAACAGAGCCAGTGGGAGGTTGGGTGGTGTACCTGGGAGGTCAAAGATGGAGTGTCAGGAGGTGGGCAAGCCGGTGCAACCTGGAGTGTCAGAGGTGTAACTCCAGGAGTGTCCTGAGGCTTTACCCGGGAGGGAGTACCTGGGTTCACCCAGGGACGTTCTTGTCTCTAAATTTGTAGCTTTTCTCAAAGTATATGAAGCGGTAGATAATGATAAGTCATATGATATAATTTATTTTAGATTTTAAGTAAAGCATTCATTAAGGTCCCTCATGAGAGATTGATAAGGAAGGTGAAAGCACATGGAATAGGTGGATCAGTATTAAAATGGATTGGGTCATGGTTAACTGTTGGGAAACAAGTGTCATATAAATGGATTAAGAATCAGACTGGGGTGCGGTCAAAAGCAGGTTCCCCAGGGATCTGTATTAGGCCCTCTGCTGTTTGTTATATTCATTAATGATCTTGATTTGAGGCATAACTAATGGAGATTAGTAAATCTGCAGATGAATACCAAATGGGGAAGTGATAAATTCAGACAGTGACTTTGAACACCTTCAAAAAGATCTAGATACCTTACATGAGTGGTGTAGACTGGCAAATGAATTTTTAATACTTGATAAGTACAGGTACTATAGATAGGGAAGGCAATTACAAACGTTAAGTATAAACTAGGTAACACGGAAATAGAAAACTCCAGTTTGTGAAAAAAGATCTGGAAGTGTATTTATTTTAGCAACGACTTGAAACCTGAAAACAATGTAATGGCAGCGTTCGCAACAAAGGCAAACAGGATTCTTGGGTTCATATCTGGGTCTGTAGTGAACAGAACTGCTGACGTTATCTTGAAACTTTAGCATTAGTGAGGCCACACATGGATTATGCAGTTTCGATTCTGAATGTCCTTATTATAGAATGGACATAGATTCTTTGGAGAGAGTACAAGAAGAATGACAAAAATGATCCATAATATTAGAAACCTTCCATATGAAGAAAGACTGAAAAGCTTAGGCTTACATTCAATAGAGGCGTAGAGGATTAGGGAGATATGATAGAGGTGTACAAGTGGAGTAGAGTGGGATTAGCAAGGGTAAAATGGAAGATGTTCTGAAGCTCCAGTAATAACAGAAATAACTAGAACAAATGGCTTTAAATTAGATAAATTCCGATTCAGAAAAAGGATATGAGCAACACTGGTTTGGTAATAGAGTTGTGGATATGTGGAATGAGCTGCCGGTGCTATAGTAGGATCAGAAAGGGCGCTAGGGGAAGCTTCAAGACCTTGGTTGGATAGGCACATGGAAGTGCTGGGATGGGTGTGAAAGGGATCTGCCTGTATGGGCCAGTCGGCCTCCTGCAGTATACCACTTTCTTATGTTCTTATGTTCTTATGTTCTTATGTGTGCCTGGGAGTGTAGAGGTGTGCCTGGGAGTGTCAGAAGTTGCTTTGGAGTGTCAGAGGTGTACTGCCTGGGAGTGTGTCAGCAGAGTACCTGGGAATTAATCTGAGGTGTACCTGGGAGTGTCAGAGGTGTGTCTGGGGCGTGTCAGAAGAGGTGCACTCCAGGAGTGTCAGGAGTGCACCTTGGGTGTCTGAGGTGTGCCTGGGGGTCATCTGAAGTGTACCTGGCAGTGTCTTAGGTGTGCCTGGCGTGTCTGAGGTTGCCTGGCAGTGTCAGCAGTGTGCAGGAGTGTCAGCGGTACACCAAGTGTGGGGTGTATCAGGGAGTGACAGAAGAGGGAGTGCCTAGGAATGTCAGAGGTGTGCCTGGGGAGTGTCAGAGGTGTGCCTGGGAGTGTCAGGGAAGTGTGCCTGGGGTGTGAGAGGTGTATCTGGGGTGTTGGACGTGTGCCTGGGGGTGTCAGGGGTGTACCAGGGAATGTCAGTGGAGAAAACTGGGGAGAGTCAGAGGTGTGCCTGGGGAGTGTCCGGAGGTGTGCCTGGGTTTTCAGGGGTGTGCTTGGGGGTGTCAGTGGAGTGCCAGGGAATGTCAGAGTGCCAGGGGGTGTCACATGAGGTGCCTGGGAGTGTGAGGTGTGCCTGGGGAGTGTGGGGGTGTGCCTAGGTGTCTGGGGTGTACCTGGGGTGTCCAGAGGTGTGCTTGGGGAGTGTCTGAGGGTGTGCCTGGGTGTCTGAGGTGTGCCTGGGAGTGTCAGGGGGAGAACCAGGGAGTGAGGGTGTACCTGGGAGTGTCAGAGAGGTGTACCAGGGGTGTCTGAGGTGTGCCAGGGAGTGTCTGAGGTGTGTGCAAGTGTCAGAGATGTGCAGGGAGTGTCAGAGGAATGCCTAAGAGTGTCCAGAGTGTACCTGGGAGTGTCAGAGGTGTGCCTAGGAGTATCGGGAGGTTTACCTGGGGAGTGTCAGGTTGTACCTGGGAGTGTCGGAGGTGTGTGCCTGGGAGTGTGAGAAGTGCATGGGGTGTCGGAGGTGTACCTGGGAGTGTCGGGAGGTGTACCTGGGGTGTCAGAGGTGTGCCAGGAGTGTCTGGGGTGTGCCTGGGAGGGTCAGGGTGTACCTGGGCGTGTCAGGGTGTACCAGGGAATGTCAGTGGAGTACCTGGAGTGTTAGAGGTGTGCCTGGGGAGTGTCAGAGGTGTACCTGGGAGTGTCAAGTGTGCCTGGGGGTGTCAGAGGTGTTGCCTGGGGAGTGTCGGAGGTGTGCCTGGGGAGTGTGGGGTGCCTGTAGGCGTGGGAGGCGTGCCTGGGGAACATGGGAGATGTACCTGGGAGTGTCAAAGTTGTGCTTAGGGTGTCCAGGGGTGCCTGGGGAGTGTCAGCGGTGTGCCTGGGGAGTGTCTGGTGCGGCTGGGAGTGTCAGAGGTTTTGCCTGGGAGTGTCAGGGTGCACTTGGGAGTGTCAGAGTGCACCTTGGAGTGTCTGAGGTGTGCCTGGGGAGTGTCTGGGGTGTGCCTGGCAGTGTCTGAGGTGTCCCTAGCAGTGTCTGAGAGGTGTGCCTGGCAGTGTCAGCAGTGTGCCTGGGGTGTCAGCCTTGGTACACCTGGGGAATGTTAGGGTGTATCAGGGAGTGACAGAGGTACCTAGAGTGTCAGAGGTGTACCTGGGGTGTAAGGGGTGTGCCTGGGGAGTGTCAGGGAGATGTGCCTGGGGTGTCAGAGGTGTATCTGGGGTGTTGGACGTGTGCAGGTGTTGGGGTGTACCAGGGAATGTCAGTGGAAAACTTGGGAGTGTCAGGAGGTGTGCCTGGGGAGTGTCAGAGGGTGTGCCTAGGAGTATCGGAGGGTTTACCTGGGAGGTGGCGGAGTTGTGCCTGGGGTGTCAGGCCGGACCTGGTAGTGTCAGGGAATTGTGCCTGGGAGTATCCAGAGGTGTGCCTGGGGAGTGTCAGAAGGGTGCCTGGGGAATGCCAGAGGTATACCAGGGGAGTGTCAGTGAAGTACCTGGGAGTCTCAAGGTGTGCCTGGGGAGTATCGGAGGTGTGCCTGGGAATATCGGATGTGCCTGGGAATATGGGGAGGTGTGCCAGGGGAATGTCAGAGACATGCCTGGGAGTGTGAGCAAGAGTGTTAGAGGAGCACCTGGGAGTGTCAGGGGTGTACCTGGGAGTATCAGGTGTACCTGGGGTATCAGGAGGTGTACCTGGGGTGTCAAAGTATTGCCAGGGGTGTCGGTGGAGCACCTGGGGGAGTGTCAAAGAGCAACTGGGGAGTGTCGGAGGTGTACATGGGTGTCAGAGGTGTACCAGGGAATGTCAGTGGAGTGCCTGGGTTCACCCAGGGACGTTCTTGTCTCTAAATTTGTAGCTTTTTCTCAAGTATATGAAGCGGTGAATATTAATGATAAGTCCATATGATATAATTTATTTAGATTTCCGGTAAAGCATTCGATAGAGTCCTCATGAGAGATTGATAAGGAAGGTAGAAGCACATGGAATAGGTGGATCCGGTATTAAAATATAGGATTGGTCGCTGGTTAACTGGTAGGAAACAAAGTGTCAGCATAAATGGATTAAAGTTCAGACTGAGGTGCGGTCAAAAGCGGAGTTCCCCAGGGATCTGTATTAGGCCCTCTGCTGTTTGTTATATTCATTAATGATCTTGATTTAGGCATAACTAGTAGGATTAGTAAATCTGCAGATGATACCAAATGGGGAGAGTGATAAATTCAGACAGTGACTTTGAACACCTTCAAAGAGATCTAGATACCTTACATGAGTGGTCAGTAGACTGGCAAATGAATTTTAATACTGATAAATGCAAGGTACTATAGATAGGGAAGACGAATACAAACGTTAAGTATAAACTAGGTAACACGGAAATAGAAAACTCAGTTTGTGAAAAAGATCTACCGTTATTTATTGTAACTTGAAGCTTGAAACTGAAAACAATATTAGCGTTCATAACAAGGCAAACAAGTTCTTAATTTCCATGTATCTAGGTCTGTGGTAACAGAACTGCTGACGTTATCTTGAAACTACCAGCATTGGTAGAGCCACACATGGATTATGCAGTTTCAGTTCTGGTGTCTTATTATAGAATGGACATAAGATTCTTTGGAGAGAGTACAAGAAGAATGACAAAAATGATCCATAATATTAAAACCTTCCATATGAAGAAAGAAGACTGAAAGCCAGGCTTACATTTAATAGAGAGAGGCGTAGAGGTTAAGGGAGATATGATGGGAGGTGTACAAGTGGGTAAAGTGGGATTAACAAGGGGTAAAATGGAAGATGTTCTGAAGCTCAGTAATAACAGAAATACGCTAGAACAAATGAAAACTGAAATTAGATAAATTCCGATTCAGAAAGGATATAGGCAAGCACTGGTTTGGTAATAGAGTTGTGGATATGTGGAATAGGCTACCGAGTGCTATAGTAGGATCGGGGACGCTAGGGAGCTTCAAGACGAAGTTGGATAGGCACATGGAAGTGCTGGGATGGGTGTGAAAGGGATCTGCCCTGTATGGGCCAGTCGGCCTCCTGCAGTATACCACTTTCTTATGTTCTTATGTTCTTATGTTCTTATGTGTACCTGGGAGTGTCAGAGGTGTACCTGGGAGTGTCAGAGTTGTACTTTGGAGTGTCAGAGGTGTACCTGGGAGTGTCAGCGGAGTACCTGGGAGTGTCTGAGGTGTACGTGGGAGTGTCAGAGGTGTGTCTGGGCGTGTCAGAGGTGCACTCGGGAGTGTCAGAGGTGCACCTTGGAGTGTCTGAGGTGTACCTGGGAGTGTCTGAGGTGTACCTGGCAGTGTCTTAGGTGTACCTGGCAGTGTCTGAGGTTACCTGGCAGTGTCAACGGTGTACCTGGGAGTGTCAGCGGTACACCTGGGAGTGTTAGAATTGTATCAGGGAGTGACAGAGGAGTACCTAGGAATGTCAGAGGTGTACCTGGGAGTGTCAGAGGTGTACCTGGGAGTATCAGAGATGTACCTGGGAGTGTGAGAGGTGTATCTGGGAGTGTTGGACGTGTACCTGGGAGTGTCAGAGGTGTACCAGGGAATGTCAGTGGAAAACTTGGGAGAGTCAGAGGTGTACCTGGGAGTGTCGGAGGTGTACCTGGGAGTTTCAGGGGTGTGCCAGGGAGTGTCAGTGGAGTACCCGGGAATGTCAGAGAAGTACCAGGGAGTGTCACATGAGTACCTGGGAGTGTGAGAGGTGTACCTGGGAGTGTGAAAGGTGTACCTAGGAGTGTCTGAGGTGTACCTGGGAGTGTCAGAGGTGTACTTGGGAGTGTCTGAGGCATACCTGGGAGTGTCTGAGGTGTACCTGGGAGTGTCAGGGGAGAACCAGGGAGTGAAAGAGGTGTACCTGGGAGTGTCAGAGGTGTACCAGGGAGTGTCTGAGGTGTACCTGGGAGTGTCAGAGATGTACAGGGAGTGTCAGAGGAATACCTAGGAGTGGCAGAGGTGTACCTAGGAGTGTCCGAGGTGTACCTAGGAGTATCGGAGGTTTACCTGGGAGTGTCGGAGTTGTACCTGGGAGTGTCGGAGGTGTACCTGGGAGTGTGAGAAGCACATGGCAGTGTCGGAGGTGGACCTGGCAGTGTAAGCGGTGTACCTGGGAGTGTCAGAGGTGTACCAGGGAATGTCAGTGGAGTACCTGAGAGTGTCAACGGTGTACGTGGGAGTATCAGAGGTGTACCTGGGAGTGTCAGAGGTGTACCTGGGAGTGTCAGAGGTGTAGCTGGGAGTGTCAGAGGTGTACCTGGGAGTGTCAGAGGTGTACCAGGGAGTGTCGGAAGAGTACCTGGGAGTGTAAGAAGTGTACCTGGGAGTGTCGGAGGTGTACCTGGGAGTGTCGGAGATGTACCTGGGAGTGTCAGAGGTGTACTTGGGAGTGTCAGAGGTGGCACCTGGAGGCCATGGTGTACCTGGGAGTGTCTGAGGTGCAACTGGGGAGTGCCGTGAGGTCTTGTCTGGGAGGCCAGGAGGTGCACTTGGGAGTGGGGTCAGAGGTGCACCTTGGAGTGTCTGAGGTGCACCCTGAGTGTCTGAGGTGCACCTGGCAGTGTCTGGAGGTGCACCTAGCAGTGTCTGGAGGTGTACTGGTAGTCAGCGGTGTACCTGGGAGGTCAGTGGCACACCTGGGAGTGTTAGAATTGTATCAGGGAGTGACAGAGGAGTACCTAGGAGTGTCAGAGGTGTATCTGGGAGTGTCAGAGGTGTACCTGGGAGTGTCAGATATGTACCTGGGAGTGTTAGAGATGTATCTGGGAGTGTTGGACGTGTACCTGGGAGTGTCAGAGGTGTACCAGGGAATGTCAGTGGAAAACTTGGGTGAGTGAGAGGTGTACCTGGGAGTGTCGGAGGTGTACCTGGGAGTTTCAGGGGTGTGCCAGGGAGTGTGGTGGGTACGCAGAATGTCCAGTGCCAGGGAGTGTCCATGGGGTGCAGGGTGTGGGGAGGGTGTGCCTGGGGTGTGGGGGCGTGCCTAGGTGTCTGGGGGTTGCCTGGGGTGTCAGAGGTGTGCCTGCAGGGGTGTCTGGGGGTGTGCCTGGAGGTGTCTGGGGTGTGCCTGGGGAGTGTCCAGGGGGAGAACCAGGGGCAGAAAGGGGTGTGCCTGGGAGTGTCAGAGGTGTGCCAGGGTGTCTGGGGTGTGCCTGGGAGTGTCAGAGATGTGCAGAGGAGTGTCAGAGGATTGCCTGGGAGTGTCAGAGGGGTGGCACTGGGGTGTCAGAGGTGTGCCTGGGAGTGTGAGTTTACCTGGGAGTGTCAGGTTGTGCCTGGGAGTGTCGGTGGTGTGCCTGGCAGTGTCAGCAGTGTGCCTGGGAGTGTCAGAGGTGTGCCTGGGGTGTCTGAGGTGTGCCTGGGAGTGTCAGGGTGTACCTGGGGTGTCAGAGTGGCACCTGGGAGTGTCAGAGGTGTGCCTGGGGAGTGTCGGAGGTGTGCTTGCAGGTGTGAGAGTGTGCCTGGGGTGTCTGGAATTGTGCCTGGGGTGTCTGGGGTGTGCCTGGGGTGTCAGGGTGTACCAGGGAGTTTCAGTGGATGCCTGGGGTGTCAGTGGTGTGCCTGGGGTGTCAGGGGTGTGCATGGAGTGTCAGAGGTGTACCTGGCAGTGTCAGCGGTGTACCTAAGGCCATCAGGGTGTGCCTGGGAGTATCGGAGGTTTACCTGGGAGGTGGCGGGTTGTACCTGGGAGTGTCGGAGGCGGACCTGGTGAGTGTCAGAGGTGTACCTGGGGTGTCAGGAGGTGTGCCTGGGTGTCAGAGGAGTACCTGCAGAATGTCAGAGGTGCATGCCAGGGGTGTCCAGTGAAGTACCTGGGGAGTCTCAAGGTGTGCCTGGGGTATCGGAGGTGTGCCTGGGAATATCCGGAGGACAGGAATATGGGGAGGTGTGCCAGGGTGTCAGAGTATGCCTGGGAGTCTCCAGAGGTGAACCAAGAGTGTTAGGGAGCACCTGGGGAGTGTCAGAGGTGTGCCTGGGGAGTATCGGAAGTGTACCTGGGAGTATCGGAGGTGTGCCACCAAGTGTCAGGGGTGTACCAGGGGAGTGTCAGTGGAGCACCTGGGGTCAAGAGCAACTGGGAGTGTCGGAGGTGTACATGGAGTGTCAGAGGTGTACCTGGCAGTGTCAGCAGTGTCAGAGGTGTGCCTGGGAGTGTCTGGTGTACCTGGGAGTGTCAAAGTGCTGGGGTGTCGAGTGTGCCTGGGGTGTCCAGTGTGCCAGGCAATGTCGGTAGTGCCTGGGAATGTCAGGGGTGTGCCTGGGGTGTCCAGGGGTGTGCCTGGGGAGTCAGAGTTGTGCTTAGGGCCTTCAGGGTGTGCCTGGGGTGTCAGCGGTGTGCTAAGGGGTGTCTGAGGAGTACCTCAGGTGTCCTGGGGTGTGCCTGGCGGTATCTGAGGTGGCACCCTGGCAGTGTCTGGGGTGTACCTGGCAGTGTCAGCGGTGTGCCTGGGAGTGTCTGAGGTGTAACAAGTGTCCAGAGGTTTTGCTGGGGAGTGTCAGAGGTGCACTTGGGAGTGTCAGAGGTGTGCCTGGGGTGTCAGGGGTGCACTTGGGAGTGTCAGTGGTGTGCCTGGCAGTGTCTGAGGTGTAACTGGGAGTGTCAGAGGTTTTGCCTGG
>NW_024740813.1:5000-7473 GCF_018991925.1 Homarus americanus | reverse complement strand
GTCTGTACTCACCCCTGAAGATGTGAATTACACGAAAGCGCTTGGGAACTTCCTGTTTTCTTCTTAACTTGTGGTTATCAACATATACCTGGATCACGCGCACCTACAGTGATTTACTTGCATATATATATATATATATATATATATATATATATATATATATATATATATATATATATTATAAAACTTAGTGTTTGTAGTCAATTCTTGACGTTAGTGGTTAATTCTTACTTGACGCCAGAAATGGTTATCGTATTTTTTCCTTTCGTAAACTTGTTTTCAAAATACTTTATTACATCGATTTTTAATATTCAACTGATCAAATTGTCTGGAAATATGTACAGTACATATTTGTAAATTAAAAATTTCCCGCCTATTTCGCTCCCCGCCTTCTCGCTGACTCCCGCTCAGTGGGCATCAGCGGTCAAGAGTAGGCTTTGCAGGTGAACCGCTTTCTCATTGTATTTTTCCAATTTTTATCAATTCTAGCAGAAATCTTTGGAATTAATTTACTTGTTTTAAAACACTAGGTGACTAAATGTGGTGTGAAGCTGGTAGTTAAATAAAATAAAAACGTGAATTTAACTTAGCCACTAAGTGGAAGTTTGGTGAGTGCCGGTTGACGAGGACGAAGCCATTTAGTGGAAGTTTGATGAGTGCCGGTTGACGAGGACGAAGCCATTTAGTGGAAGTTTGATGAGTGCCGGTTGACGAGGAAGATGATAAGTGGTAGCTAAACTATGCATGTGAAATGAATTCTGGCTTAAATTATTTAGAATTCTTTTTAATTTGAAATTTCTAAGCCATATCCGAAAAAATGACTAACGGTCAATTATCATTCGGCATTTAATGTTCTTTAAGGATATTTACGCCCGTACAAATCATTGAGACTGACATGTTTGTTATAGGCGAAAATAACGTAACATTTTAGAGCCCTGGTTTTGTATGGGGCAAAAATTATACGCACGAGTTAATTTTAGTGACTTCCGGACATGAGCTGATGTTCCTCTCAAGTGGAGCCATTGTTTTTGGCGCCAATTTCTCTGCACTGGACAGTTGAGAGAAATTGGCGCCAAAATGTCACGCCGGGGTAAGGCATGCGTTTCAGTTTTGTTAATAACTTAAAAGATAAGTCAACGATGATAATGAAACACCACAGTAAATGGCTGGCTTTGCTCTCTCCACCGAGAGTTTTGCTCGACCAGCAAAATGTATTTTGCTTAATTCTTATTTAGCACCAAAAGTTGTGGTTCCCGTATTTTTTCTTTTCTTTCGTAAGCTTATTTTCAAAATACTTTCATCAAATTGATATTTAATATGTATCTGATCAAATTGTCTTGACACATGCGTTTTACTGCGAGACAAAGTTTTCCCGTGCTGAGTAAGGCAATCTACAGGGTCCACACACCGCGCTCAGCCCACCTCCCTAGCTCCCTACTTTCACTCACTCCGTTGAATAATATTGACGCAGCGTATTATTTTTGTAAGTTAAATGAAACTATCAAATTTATTTGAATATATATATATATATATATATATATATATATATATATATATATATATATATATATATATATATATATATATATATGTATGTATATATATATATATTATAAAACTTAGCGTTTGTGGTCAATTCTTGACGTTTGTGGTTAATTCTTACTTGACGCCAGAAATGGTTATCGTATTTTTTCCTTTCGTAAACTTATTTTCAAAATACTTTATTACATCGATTTTTAATATTCAACTGATCAAATTGTCTTGAGATACGTACACATTTGTAAATGAGAAATTTCCCGCCTATTTCGCTTCCCGCGTCTGGCTGACTGGGCGGCACTGGTTGCTTGGCGGTCTGCGATGGGCGCTGCAGGCGAGCTGCTTTCTCACAATTGGATTTTTTTTATTTTGATCAATTCCAACAAATTTGGGGAATTAATGTACGTTTCAAAACTCGAGGCATCACAAAAATTGTGACCAAGTCTCAGGTTGCTGATCTGACTCTGCCTCATTTACACGGTCTCAATTGTTTCTTACTACTGACAAAAAAAAAAAAAAAAAAAAAATATATATATATATATATATATATATATATATATATATATATATATATTATTGTTACATATATATATATATATATATATATTTATTTATTTATTTATTTATTTATTTATTATTTATTTATTTATTTATTTATTTATTTATTGTAATATCGTTTCTTGCTCTTCGTTTTTTTGTATTTATGGTTATTTTTATTTTATAAATTTTAATTATTTATATTTTTATTAATATTTTAATTATAATTTTTATTAATGATTATGGTGAATTTATAGTCTTACACCGGTCTTTCTTTCGCCGTTATTAATATGTATTTCTTAATGTTTAGACAATTCTAAGACTTCTATATTTTCACCGGAAATTAAGGATAACCGAGATATTAATTTTTCAATATTATATTTATTACTGTATTATTATT